>NC_091488.1:18955985-19251631 GCF_947461875.1 Haliaeetus albicilla
TGTACTTCATGTGACCATACAAGCCCCATAAACCCATTGTTGGGGGTCTTGCCCAGCAGGCATCCACAGCACACAGCCTCATTGCAGTTTCCCCTATTAAACCGCTGCCTTCTGTGATTGCTTGCCCATAGCATGTATATCTGCTAACGATATAAGTGAAGAAAACATGCAGTGTTTTATATGCAGAACAAACAAACAAACAGTAGTGATTCCTGCTGTGAAAACTAAACCAGGGAGGTGTAAGTTGGTGAGACAACATCACACACAAATACAAGAGCAGGGGAGAGAAAACTGAAGAATGAAATCATCTGACTGGGATTCCTCTGTAACAACTGTGCTGCCGCACATGGCTATGTGCACAACAGTCCTTTACAAAGGCATTCTCAGTCTCTCCTCCAACAGCTCTGATGCTTTGTATAGGCCTCGCTATTTTATTGTGTGAAAGGATATTTGTGTTCCATATCCTGCCTTGGCAGCTCCAGACAGTCTTTTTTGTGTTGGGCGTAATCTGTGCGAAGATAAAGCGACAGTCACAATCCTAACACTCTTGTGAGCTTAGGGAGTCTGTCCCTTGCACCAGTTGCACTTTCTTGGTTTCCCAAGCCTTGGCTAGCAAGTGGTGGCAGATGATCAGTGCACACTCCTAAATCTGGCAGGTGTATCTGAGAGGCTGATTACAACACATTGAGAGATGGTGACGTTTGTTCCTTTCACCTGGACATAAGGGAAGGCTGTGTTTATATAGTCAGTCCTCACCTAAGTGCCAGAAGAGCCCTTTGTGTGCCAAAGTGAACTGACCTCACATTTGCCTTTAAAGACAGCCCTGGCACCCTGCGTCTGGCACTGGCGGGGCTGCATGCTGCTGCTGAGAGACAGTGGTTTCCCTGCCTGTGTTTGGAGCTTCAGGGACGGAGTCCCACAGAGGTTGCAAACCAGAGCCAGGGTGGGAAGGAAAGAGGTGTTGTTCTGTGCTGGACTTGGACACCACCATGGAAATTAAATCTGGAAGTTGTATTATTTCCCTCTGTGTCCCATTAGTGATTGTTACTAGGCAGCTGCAGTGGGACCCAGCCAGTGTGGAGGCAGTTCCCACAGAAACCCCACGTGACTTTTAAACTGGGCCATATGTAATCTGTTAGCACTAGAGGGGAGAAAAAGGCTCCTAACTGAAGGCAGCCATGCTGAACTCCACCTGGATCTGTGGTTTTGCTCAGAACTGGTGGAGACTTCAATGGGAATATTGACAGATCCTTTATTTAAACTGGGGTAATCAAGAGCTACTGGAGTACATGGACAGGCATCCCACAGCACTTCAGATGGTTGGTGTGGTGCAAAAAATAACAAGGCCTATAAAATCCCATGCTTTGTCTTATCATTTGCAAGTTGTCCTTCTCATACACTTCTAAATCCTTATACCTTGACATCTCTTTATGTAAGGGTCTTAAATAGGGAAAGGGTACATTAGTACCCACAGTAATCCCATCCTTCACCTTGGAGTAGTTTCAAGAAAGTTGTAAATAAAATGTATTTTTGTCCATTAATGGTCTTTATAATTTAAATGGATATTAAATGAGTTATTTACCATCTCATTTCTCTTCCATGTCGTTGCTCAGTAGTGACTATTTCAGCCTTTTTTATTGCTATTACCCTTTTAAACAAATGTATCAAACCAAACAATCTGAAATAGAGTTTTTTCTTTGCCAAAAGCTACCCACTTGTTATTTTCCTACAGATTCTCAGACAGCTGTTAACACTCTATATTCTTCTGGAGGAACATGTATTCATGCCACCATTTACATCCTTTTTGGCTCTGAGACTTGTTTTCTTTCACTGTATCCTGCAGGGAAGATCATCATGAATTCCTCTGTGAAACTGCTCTACAAAACACATCTCTCTGCCTGCAAGCCAAAGAAAGCAGTTTACCCACTGGATTCCCAGCTATATGCAGAGTTACTACATTTTTGTTTGGCTATTCTAACTATCTGAGCTAATTTTGCACTTTTGGACATGATGAAACAGCTGCCACCTGCTAGGAAAGCAGAGGGGATCTATAGTAGACCTAAGAGTATTGCTAGCCTCAAAACTTTAGTGGGAAGCTAAAAGCAATGAGACTGTGTAATTCTGTGTCTGGTGGGTAGGGAGAAATCGAAACCAATTTTGTCTTCAGTATTGCTTATTGGGCTACTTAGATGCCCTTTCTTAGCTGTGGAGCCCATTTCACAGCACCTAATTCTCCTCACTCATTGTTTATAAAACATTAAGGTACCTGGAAGGGCTTTATGAAATCCACGCCAGAAATACAGGTCTCAGAAGGTAAATCTTCTCTCATTTAGATGGTCTACCCATCCTCCTAGTCCCTGATACACCACTGCTTATTGTTGCATAATTTGCATTAGATGTGGGCAGGGCAAAGATGCTGCTTGTGATTTTGAAGGTTAGTCCCACTTTTTTATTGCATTTCTGTGTCATCCGGATTCTGATTGGGTGTAAAATGACAGGAAAACTTAAAGAAACTACCTGTGAGTGGGAGGACTCCAGGTCAAATGTTTAACTTGAGGAATAAGAACACTGTGAACTTTATGTTTCATGCTTTCTGTTGGTTAATACTTGTCATAATTCTATCTTTTGATATCCTATATTGGCTGCTTTATAGGCCTGCTTGTGATGACTGCACACTGCTTCTGGTGTATCACAATACTCTGCTACTGACTAAGTAAACAGTTAAGAGAATTTCTACCTCTGAGAAGACCTAAAAACCAACTGAAATCAGAAAGCTTGTTGTGAAATACGTTTCTAATTAGCAAGCTAAAACAGCAAGGAAGAAATTAGTTAAGCAGCTCTGTATATATTGATTTTTACAAACAAAATACAAATTCTGAAAAAATAAGATTTAACTCTGTGTGTATATACATGTATATTAGCATTCAGTTATCATTCATTTGCTGCAAGTCTCATTAATTTCTTAGATGTACTTTTCCATTAAGACCCATTTATCTTTGAACTATTTTCTCCCTCTCTCCTATTCCTCATTCCAGGGTTAGTCTCCCTCAAAGAGAGAAGGAGGGACAATTTTCCCCATTATTTTCATTAGATCACTTTTTATTATATTGATTAGGGAAGCATCTGTCGTATGTGAGAAATGCATTTCATCTGACAGAGCTTTCTTTAGCATAATAATATTAGTGTGACGGCAACGTGCATGAGATGGAATAAAGTTGATGCCATATGTATCATTGTATGTTGAGGGGAGTATCCTGGCACCACAGTGTTAAAAAGTACAATTCTCAGGGACTGTAATGGATCCAGGCATTCATTAATAACATAACATTTGTGGTTTGTAGTCAATATCGAAGCCAAAGTAAATTAAAATGTGTAACTCTAGATGCTATGCGTAAGATTTTAAACAAGTTTTTCCTCTAATTGTCAGTGATGAGTTTCACCATATTTTTGGTTTGATAACTGCATATGCCATATTTTTAGTGTTTTCATCTACTTTCACCTTGTTTTGCTTCAGCTGGAAAAGTGGCTTCATGTTAACTGCAACAACATGCCTTTGCTAGCCTTCTTTCCATCAACATCTCCCCCCCCCCAAAAAAAATCAGAAGTGTGTTCATAACCTTAGAGATATTTTGATCTGCAAGAGAGATTTCCACATATAATTAATCCCCTGTATGGTAATTAATCTGTTTGCATATATATATATACAAAGTCCTGTTTTAAAGGTAGGGATAGTAAAGTGATATGTTATGCCTGCGAATAGTGATGCAGTCAGCTGTTCTTGCTCCTGAACCAGGAAAAATTTCTACTACCTCACAGAAGCTTTTCCATGCATAGGAAGAACAGCATGTGCAAAAGCTGAAAGTGGCAGAGCTGAGGAGAAAATGAAGGAGCAACAAAAAATAAGCAAGTCCTGGTAAACATAAAATTGTGGCTGCATAAATAGTAACTAATGTAAAAGAAAAATGTGCCATTACTGTGATGCAGTCCTTAGCTGCCACCATAGTTTGGTTTTCTATAAGTATATTATGTGTCAACTCTGTACCAGCACCGCTGTTATGAATAAAACGAGGAGGCATGGAAACATGGATAAAATGTTATTTTAAACATGTTGGTTTACCTGTTTAAAATCCTTATGGCCAGAATATTAATGCAGCAAGCTATAGAATGGATACACTATAATAGTCACAGTATTTTAGTCTATAAATCAAAATTCATGGTATCTTATTTTTCAGAACATATGGTAGTTGGATGTGAGAGCACAGATGCATCCCACGGTGCAAAGAAGGCGGAGCATAAACTCACTGAAGGCTCAGTACAGAATATTCTAACACAACAGCAAAAAAGAGAAAAATAAACAAATGGCTGTCTTAGCTTAACAAAATAAAACCAAACCCAAACCCTGTTTGCTCACATCTGCATTTCATGGTTTGGATCCAGAGTGGAAGCAAAAGTGTTGAAATACCATGCAAGTAGCTGTCAGTTAGAAGGAGGAAGGCTCATTTCCAGTACATCTGGGTCCTTGGGCTAAACCTGATACTATTGAGTTCCTCTCTGCGTGGTATGGCTCTGTGAGTCAGACTAGACAGCTCTCTGGTTACTTTTCCACCAAGAGAAATGGTGTTTGTCAGAGAACACTGGTCAGCAACATTATGAACTGTAGCAGATGCAAGGTGACATCTTAGCCTTGCTGGTATCAGTAGGGAAACGAATTTAACCTCTGGGTCTGCAGACAGCTTGGGCTTCGTTCATTTTCATTCTCACGTTTAATTTACTATGTACTGCTGTGACAGGTAAAGCAACGAAAGCAGCAAAAAGTTCTTTGGTTTTGGAAATCGCCTTAGGAAAGACATATGTGATGAAAGGTGACATATCCTTCAGAAAGGGTGTGTGCCTGCACTTAATTTTCTCCACAATCTGCAGTTGCATGAATGTGCCAGGTTCTGCTCTGAGGGGCTTTGGCATGCTGTAATTTATGCTAGGGATGAGTCTAGTCTTCACAAAATACACCAGGATGTACAAGTGCACATCAAGCAGTGTAAGTACATCTAAGTGTTCAGGTACAAAGCCAAAGCTAGTCTGATTGCAGTAGAAGTTGAACTGGAAAATGTACTTTTAACCTGCATGATATAGCTAGCAGGGATAACAGAGAACTGGCAGTGCAATGTGAAAACGATGATGGGACCAAACAAATTCAAACTAAATCAAATTCCAGATGATGGTATTTCATCAGTAAAGTTTAGTCTATCAGCAAAGTTTAGTTAAATGGTTCGGCATTACATAGTTTATTGAAAACAGATAAAGCCTGGGTACTGGAAATAGCAGTGTTGTGTAACTGTTCGCGTATTTTCTATTGGCAGTGGTTCCTCATTTTTATGAATTATTCTGTTGTTCTCCCACTAATTACACTTCTGCAACATGTATGCAACAATTAATTATTAAGTTTCATGGGGACTGAAAAATACTTTGAGGTTAAAGTGAAGAGAATATGGAGGTCTGGGAGAACAGAATCATGTAATGACTTCTAGAATAACACTATTTTATATCTGACCTCTGATTGATTCTATTATCAGCATTGTTTGCTTGCATCTAGTTGCTGCCTTTGCATTTCCCATTCTCCAGCTTGTAACTGCTACCTACAGCTGCTTTCCATTCAAATGCCTCACATCTAGTCGTGGTGTCTCAAAGATCTTTATCATCTCTCTCCACAGATAAGTATGTGTAAGTTTCCAGTGACTGACTAGTTAAACTTCAGTCTTGGAACTTCATTTATGATTTGAACCTAAAGCATGTGAATTCAGGATGCTGTCCAATCTGTAGATTTGAAGAAAACTGAGAAAAAAAACCACCATGATGTTTCAGTTGTATGTCTGGTTTGGTTTTCTTTTTTTTTCTTTTTTTTTTATTTATTTTGTGTTCAAAAGAGAAAGAGAAGTTCTAAGTATTTCCTCTTTCAGTTTCAGTGTCAATACTTAAAACTTAAGCCCCTTGCTTCCAGGAAGTGCATGCAAGGGAGCCCTCACACGTTCACAGAGGTCCTTTACTACAACAAAGACCTGAGAGTATAAACCTATTTGCAGAGTCAGGTCTGTACTTTCAATGGAGAAGTTAATATCTGCAGAAAAGATATTGGAATGAGGGAGGAAAGACAGTGGAATGCTTCTTACACATGTCGAGGCAATCTGGCATCAGAGTTAATCATATGGCCATCTGTCTTTTTGGAATGAATGTACATGTTTAATTACATAGCTTGGAGCTGCATAAAGTTGTAAATACTGCCGCAATGGTTACTAATGTAAGTAAAGCAGAGATCTTGGGTGCACAAGTTGCTTTTAAGAAAATCTGCAAATTTTAATGTAAAACCTCGCATTACATTACTTCCTGGTCAGTTTTATATCCTAAACACACCAGAAGCATTGTGAAATTGAATTAACTGAAGCAGATACAGCACTGGTAAGTAAAAGAATCGACTCCCCCCCCCCCCCCCCCCAATAAAAAAAATCCTACCTTCAAAATACGGAAACTTTTATTGAGTTTTCTTAACTGGTGGAAAGAATAACTTGACCTGCTTGGTTGCTTAAGGAGGAATTATGTACTTAGCTGGGGATCATCTGGAGCGTGTAGGTGGTTCCCCTCAGAGCTGACACTTAAAGGCGGAGAGAAGAGTTCTCCAGATGTAAGTGGGAGGCAGAGGAAGGAGGGTTATTCATAGAATATGAAGGTTATCAAAGTAAGGCCTCTTGTTCTTACTGAGTCAGGTTTCACATGAAGTGGGCCAGCTGCTCCATTAACTATATTAGCCATCTATAGCCAACCATATCCTACCATCAGTATGGTAGAAACTGGAGAAAGGAATGCAATTGATGCTAAAATCCAGCTTTACTTATCAGTTTGATCCTGTGGTAGAAGAACAATGAAAATCGGGTCTCTTTGACATTATTCACTGTTTCCTTTTTCTACATGTTTCGTCACAGTGTTTCTTATTCATGACCTGTCTCAGGTTTGAGTTTTCAATGTTTCGGTGTTTTGGGTTTGAATGCTAAAAAGATACATATTTTTTAATTTTAGAATAACTTTCTTTGGACTTCAGTGGAGGCCCATGAAATCATTTCCACTAGTGTTTGATTTGATTAAGGCTTATTTCTTTGGAAAATTAAACATCTGACAAATTTAAATTAACATTGTTAATTGGTACATATCCAAAACCAGCTTAGCTTTGCATTGTGGCTCCTTTGTGCAAATAATGGGCATGATAATTCTCCAGCATATCATCACATGTGTGTTATTTACCACCCTTTCAGAAATGCTCTGCTGTTATCCTATATGAGCTTGCTGTTCTCCCAGTGTAAAAGAAAAAAAGAGGGAACAAAAAATATGCTGAAGCAGCACTGGCTGCGTGTATGTCACCATGCAATTTATCTCACCAGGAAGTGCGAAGGCAGTCAGAAGAACCCCCTTCTATGCAGTGCCCTTCTGTACTCAGAACTTTCCCATATGCTGTATGCCCCCTCAGTAAAACTGGAGTGTGGACAGCATGAAGCAGCTAAAACACTAACATGAACATTTAGAAGGGTCTCTGTGATTTCCACCTCTTCTTGATAAGCACTCAACTCATATTTTCACAGGGCCCAATGGGCTTACAACTACACTGATAATAAGGGCTCATTTTACTAGTCACCCTCACCCAGCTCAGCATCATAAAATACCTTTCCAAAAGCACCAGGCTGCTCAAATGGAGGCTGGAGCCCTCACAAGAATCAATAACGTACGCTCACAGGTATATAAAGAAAGAGCATGGCTGCAGGGTGAGAACTCGGAAACGGTGTTGTGGGACTTCTGCAGGCAGACATCCTGTCATCAAGGCCTACGCACCCAGTTATATTCCAAATTCAAGGCACAAGTGAGCAGGCTTAGAATTGAGTTGGATGCTTGGACTTCAGATCTGAAAGTTTTAGACAGCTTTCAGACATTGGTGGGAGAGCTGCCAGCAGACATATTAGGAGAATGATGAGTATGAACTTTAGGTGTATTTTATAGTTAATCATATAGAAGACTATAAGAAACATTCTAAGTTACTATCAAACCTTTTTGGAGTAGGAGAGATGACAGCTGAGCAGGGGTGTTTATGGCAATTTTTCTGTATAATTCACACATAAATAAAAAATATTCACATTCATTTGAATGGAAAAGAAACATTTGAAATTTGCAAATTTGAACACATGCTTTTGAAGAAAAAGTAACAATTTCTCAAGAATTTAGATCCAGATTAATGCAATACTTGTGATTGTAGCTTAATAAGTTTTCAGAGTTTTTTTAAAATGTTGATTATTGGTAGAGGATTACTGTGAACCTTCCAATGTGCATCACTGTTTCTTCTCAGGCAGCTTCCATGGCTTCTCTGCAACTTACGTGGGGGAAACGTTTGGATCCTTAATAGCTTTTTCCCTTCTGACCCTCTTAAGCAGGGAAAAGATGCAACTTGCACCAGCTTTCATAAGTCACAGGACAGTGTTGGATAACAATCACTTCTATCTGTCATGCACACTTAGTAAAAAAATCTGGCTGATGAGTGTGTTTAAACACAAACACACCCCTATATAAATATGTAAACACACAAATACAAGAAAGTCTTTCACAACAGATGCATGGAAGTAATATGGACCTTATTCAAATGTGAAAAATCTAGTGTTGCTTCTAGTGATATCCACCACACATAGCCTGTCTGGATAGTAGTATTACTTCTCTCTCAAGCAGAAACCCATGTCCACAAACTTGCAGTTTGTCTTCCCAGGTCACAAAAATAATCAATGGAGAGTACAGGTACTTTTTAAGTATAGTTTCATTTATGTGCTCACATGGCAATCCTACCATGAAATTATTAAAGAGGTTTTAAGGGCATCTTGCTCTTCTAAGAATCTTAGCCCAACTAGAGCCTTCCTTACCACACAGTAGCTAAGCCTCAAGTTCTGACTTCTGCAAAGAACAAAGCTGAGCTGTTTGCAGATCATTGTTCCCTGAACATTTGTAACCAACACTGAATACCATTGCAAGCATTTTTTTCTAGGCTTAAATTTGTTCCCAGGCTGAGGGAACAAAGCAAAACAAAACAAAAAGCTATACAAAAGGATAATACCCTCTACTGTCACCCCCAACAGCAGGTAGAACTTGGTAGACTTGTCTGCAATTAAGGTTACATGAAATTTTCATTCTAAACTCTGTTCCTTTTTATTTTGCAAGATTTCACTGCTTGGGCAGAATTTTCCACACTTGCTCTTTACTTCAAGTGGAATTATTGGGGAAGTTTCAGTGAAAAACACCCTGCTCTTTCCAAGAGGGAGATTAGAGAAGAATAGGCTGATTTCCCAATATTAAAATGTATTTCTTTGAAGAGCTCTAGTACCTCCATGTGTTATAGCAACAACTGGCTCTTTGTCATCTCAGTGAGAATGTACTCACATTAAGCCAAGCTGCAAAACTTTGAAAAGTGTTTTAATATGCTCAGCAGAGTTTCAGCAAGGCTTCTAGCTACTTTTTCTGATAGCTTCCAACAAGCTCACCTTGTCCTAGTCCAATAAGTTTACTGCACTACAGACTCAGAGAAAACACCATTAACAACATTAAATTCCCTTTTGGCCTGAAAGGAGGGCATGTCAGACTGAGAGTGAAGAGGACACCATGTGTTTTCCCTCAGCTCTTTCTTTAATTGGGTTTCATTTTGTGGACAACATGACATTTATTTTTATATTCCCCTTCCAAAATTTTCTTCATAGGATGAATTTATTTTCATCTAACTTTAAATATGTAAGTGTAGGTGTATCATATAGCTGTCCAGTCTTCTCTTGTAGTCCGTAGTGACAGGTACACTGAAAGGCCTTTCTTCTCATCAGTCATACATACACAATATAAGCTTGAAAAAAGATGTTCCCTGGTATCTTTCTTTTCTTTCATTGACTACAGGGGAAGACAGACAATTAGCTGAGGTAAATTGACAAGCCTTTAGTTGGCAAAATTAGACCAAATTAATCCCACCCAAACTGAAGATCAGCAACAGAGGCTGAGGGGGTTGAGGGAATGGGAGGGGAAAGGACTAGGAGACCACATAGTCACAGCTAATAGCAACAGTATTTAACCATTAGAAAGCCTGACAACAGACATGGTAGGTGACCGGTGACTTGATGTCTTTACAAGAGGAATAACTTACAAATATACTGGAGTTCAATCAGGAGCAACTGATACAATGCAAAAACTGCCTGAGGACCCAGGGACCACAGTATGCAGACAGCCCAATCAAATGGTCACATTACTTTGCAGCTTTTGAATCTCAACCCATAATCCTTCCCTGTGACAAGATCAGAGGCTCTTGACACTTGCAATTTGACTACAGTGCCAAATATTAACAATGGGAAAAAACAGATTGTTTTGTTTTTTCACTGGTGTCCCTTATGAACTGGAGGCAAATTATTTTTTCTGTATAATAACTGTGTATATTATAAATTGTATAGGTAGAAAGACTGAAACAGTAAGTTGCACTGCAGTCTGCATCTTTTTTCAACATTTATGCTTATAATACTATAACCTTCTAGAGAATTTATTCTACGAAGTGCCTGCTGAAAAAAAATTTTTTTTAATACCTTGCACATCAGTAGATTTCTATGAGCTTGTAATGAAAAGCAGTAGTGATACTAGCACAATCTCACAGTAGCAAAGAAAATTTCAGAATACATTTGTATTCTGTACAATGTGTGCCTTTGCTTATAAGCTATCTTGCATACTTTTACTCGTTTTTAGCAGATTATGTCTATGTTATTTTAAATACTAGCATTACTGTGTTCTGATTTTTTTACTGTTGTATCATAAGTTGCTGTTCTTCTCAAATGAAGAACATATAATAAGATTCTGATCATCCTTTGACATGAAGTGGTTTAATAAAGACAGCTTGCAATCTGACAATGTCACTTTGTGCATAAAGTTATGCAGTGTCAGTGCTTAATTGCCCAATGACCCTTACTGTTTAGTGTTGGAAACTGCGAAGCTGTCCAAGGCAGCAGGCTGTTTCTTTGAATTCGGGCAGGAAGTGCTCAGGTTTGAGGTGGTGCCTTAGTGCCTCATTCCATAGTTCAGATTGCTTCCCCAAAAAGTCTTTACATCTAAACCATTGATTGTGAGCTTTGCTCTACATTTCTGATGTGTCAGAGAAACAAGAGATTAATAGAGTGGGCTTGAGATATTGAAGACCTTGAAGTAAAGACCAGGACACCTGTCCTGGTTTCAGCTGGGATGTAGTTAACTGTCTTCCTAGTAGCTGGTACAGTGCTATGTTTTGAGTTCAGTATGTGAAGAATGTTGATAACACTGATGTTTTCAGTTGTTGCTCAGTAGTGTTTGGTCTAAAGTCAAGGATTTTTCAGCTTCTCATGCCCAGCCAGAGAGAAAGCTGGAGGGGCACAAGAACTTGGCACAGGACACAGCCAGGGCACCTGACCCAAACTGGCCAACAGTGTATTCCATACCATGGGATGTCACATCTAGTTTAGGAACTGGGAAGTGGGGGTGGGGAATCGCCGCTGGGGGACTGGCTGGGTGTCTGTCGGCGGGTGGTGAGTAATTGCCCTGTGCATCATTTGTACATTCCAATCCTTTTATTACTACTGCTGTCATTTTATTAGTGTTATCATTATCATTATTAGTTTCTTCTTTTCTGTTCTATTAAACTGTTCTTATCTCAACCCAGGAGTTTTACTTCTTTTCCTGATTTTCTCCCCCATCCCACTGGGTGGGGGCGAGTGAGTGAGCGGCTGCGTGGTGCTTAGTTGCTGGCTGGGGTTAAACCACGACAACACTGAAACAGAGTTGAAATTTTACAGACATGTAACAAAGACCAACCTGAGGTCTTTGCAGCATTGTGAGCAAAATAACACCCAAGTCCTTAAATGCTACCAATTCCATGAAAGAGTTAAGCAGAGAATGTTAAAGACTGACATTTACTTAGAAAGGTAAAACTGAGAGAGAATTCCTTCATCTTGGGACAGATTTTTTATCTACCTTGCAAGTGAGTGTTTTTACCAAGTTATTTGTTGTATATTGGCACTTAAGGGTTTGGGGTTTTTTTCACAAAATTTTGAAAGCTTCTCTGATATAGGGAGGACTTTTAAAAATACTTTTGTAACTAAAGAATGAAATTCCAACCCCTACTTTTAATTTCCTTAGTTTTACCTAGTCTTCCTTTTAATTTCCCTTTTTATAAATTTCTTTTCTTTTGCATCTTCTTGGTTCACTCTTTTTTGTTAAAAATAACACTTTTTAAAGAATTTTTTTTTTATTCTTCTTAACCATTCTCTCTGTATTTCACCTGTCTGTTACTTTTGTGTGCATTCAACTTGGGAAAGAAGGGTTTAGCACTTCAAAGCAAATCCTAAGATCTGCTTTAGAATTTCATATTTGAAGGCTTAAAGAGATAGTTATAATTAACAAATTGAGAAAACACAAGTTACCAAGTTACTCGCATCTTCAAATAGAGTTCAAGAACCATCCTGTCTCTACTGAGTCTTAAAAAGCAGACCAGACATTTCTGAAAAAGATGATCTCAAGTATTTTAGATAACTATATACAAGAAAATTACTCAAGCTGAGATGTGAAAATAAGCTTTTAACTTTCATTTTACCAAACTTTTTTTTTTTTCTAGTAAATATTGACAAAAAAAGTTGAAAGAGTTCTTTCTGAGCAAGGACAGAGATCATTAGTGTTGCATGCTTTATTTGCTCTGCACATATTAAAAATTAAGTTATGTTCTTCTCCCATCTTCACCACTTCTCCCATGGTTGTCTGAGAAAAACAGAAAGACTGCAACTTTCCTCATTCTCATTTAGGCTTCAGCAGTGAGAAATGGATTATCTATGAATCAATGATTAGACAGAAATAAGGAGAAGAAAGATGGCAGTTGGGCCCAAGGAATAATCTTACACATATTTCTTCCAGTTCAGTGCTGCTGTCTTGCACAAGAAAGAAAAAATCCATTCTACCCTTTCTTTTTTTTTTTTTTTTTTTTTTTTTTTTTTTTGAGTATATTAGGATCCAATGATCTGGCTGTGAACAAAACACCAGTCACCCACTGCAACTGTGAATGAAGTCTTCTCTTCCATGCTAGGCTGCCATTAGGTTTTGTGTTTTAGTTGTCACAATTTGGCAGGTGCTACTGCAGATGGCTCTTAAGAGGCATGTTTCCCTATAAAGTTGTAAGTAGAAGTAAGTTTGAGGTACAAAGCTCTTCAAGAAGATAGGAATGGAATTAGGGCTTCTGCTGTCTGAAGAAATCAGGACAGAACATCCTTTTTATAAAGGAAGACTGGAGATCCCACTGACTGCAGCATAATTATGTCAACTCTGTGGCAGCGGTTCCGGAGCACGTCAGCCACAAGGAACAAGTTCAAGCAACTTCAAAGTCACATAATACACCTGACTGCGGAAAAGGTGCAGTTCCAAATAAATGCTTATATGACTACAAACTATTTCAACAGTCAAGTAATTTATTTGAATTTTATCTTGGTTTTATGTGTGGTGGGTTGACCCTGGCTGGATGCCAGGTGCCCACCAAAGCCGTTCTATCACTCCCCCTTCTCAGCTGGACAGGGGGGGAGAAAATATAACAACAGGCTCGTGGGTCAAGATAAGGACAGTTTAATAAAGTGAAAGCAAAGGTCTTGCGTGAAAGCAAAGAAAAACAAACGATGTTATTCTCTACTTCCCATCAGCAGGCGATGTCTGGGCACTTCCTGGGAAGCAGGGCTTCAGTACGTGTAGTGGTTGCTCCAGAAGACAAAAATGCCCCCCTTCCGTCTCCCTTTACTTAGCTTTTATATCTGAGCTGACGTCATATGGTATGGAGTATCTGTTTGGTTAGTTTAGGTCAGCTGTCCTGGTTATGTCCCCTCCCAAGATCTTGCCCTGCCCCAGCCTGGCATTGAGGGGGGGGGCAAAAATGTTGGAGAGACAGCCTTGATGCTGTGCCAGCACTGCTCAGCAGTAGCCAAAACACTGGTGTGTTATCAACACCTTTCTAGCTACTGATGCAGAGCACAGTGCTATGAGGGCTGCTATGGGGAGTATTAACTCCATCTCAGCCAGACCCAATACAATCTTGACCCCTTATTCCATACCATTTGTGTCATGCTCAGGTCCCACATAATTTAATACAGATATCTTCTAACCATGCCATTGTATTTAATTCTCATTACTGAAATCCCTTCTTACCAACACTTACAACTGAAACTACATACTTAAACCACTTTTATACCCAACGTACAGATTTATACATTCTTATTAATTACTATCCCCTGTCCTTTAGGAGATAGATATTCCATGGGCTTCTTCCACTCCTCCAGATGTTCACACACAGGTTATGACTTGGACGCCACCCGTCAAGATGAGTGGTCAGGACAGGAGAAGCAGTATGTTCGATCGTTGGGCACCAACACCAGCTTGGTTTGGGTCACCGATGCACTTGTCTGGTTCCTTGAGAAGTTCACTCCTCTGCAGTTCAGGTCATTCCTGCTACATTACTTCCTACAACATACAACTCACATCACAGATTATTTTTCCCCCAAGGTTAAATGTCCTTGAGGCACACACTGGGTCTCCCCATCCTTCCGCATTACGCACCAAGTACACCCAGGTCCCTGAGCAAAGACAATCCCACGAATGGGTTTGCCTTTTCCCATGGGAGGAGAAATCCACACTGCCTTCCCCAGCCACTTCCCCATGTGCACTGCGGGGACCTTATCTCCTCCCACAGTATGTAGGGGGTTGGTTTGGGCAGGACCAGGACGGTTAGCAGATCCTCTGGTGTTAACTAGCCAAGTGGCTTCTGCTAAATTTGTATCCCAATGCTTCCATGTCCCATTGCCTAGTGCTCTCAACATAGTCTTCAACAGTCCATTATATCTCTCAATTTTTCCAGATGCTTGCGGGTGATAGGGTATGTGGTACACCCACTCAATGCCGTGTTTCTTTGCCAAGGAGCTTATGAGGTTATTTCAGAAATGAGTCCCATTGTCTGATTCAATTCTTTCTGGGGTACCGTGTTGCCATAAAATTTGCCTTTCGAGGCCTAAGATGGTGTTTCGGGCACTGGCATGGTTTGCAGGATATGTTTCTAGCCAACCAGTAGTTGCTTCCACCATGGTGAGTATGTAGCGCTTGCCTTGGCGTGTTCGTGGCAGTGGTCCAATGTAGTCAATTTGCCAGGCCTCGCCATATCGAAAGCCCAGCCACCGCCCTCTGTTCCAGGGAGACTTTACTCTGGTGGCTCATTTGATTGCAGCACATGTTTCACATTCATGAGTGACCTGTGTGATGGCCTCCATGGTCAGGTCTACCCCTCGATCACAAGCTCACCTATATGTTGCATCTCTCCCTAGATGTCCCGATGTCTCATGGGCCCATCGAGCTACAAATAGCTCACCCTTATGCTCCCAGTCCAGGTCCACCTAACCTATTTCTATTTTGGCAGCCTTGTCTACCTGTTCATTATTTCGATGTTCTTCAGTGGCACAGCTTTTGAGCATGTGAGCATCTACATGACATACCTTTAGAGCCATGTGTTCTACATGGGCAGCAATGTCCTGCCACAATGCTGCTGCCCAGATGGGTTTACCCCTGCGTTGCCAATTGGTCTTCTTCCACTGCTGTAGCCACCCCCATAGGGCATTAGCCACCATCCAGGAGTCAGTATAGAGGTAGAGTACCAGCCACTTTTCTCATTCAGCAATGTCTAGGGCTAGTTGGATGGCTTTCACTTCTGCAAACTGACTTGACTCGCCTTCTCCTTCAGTGGCCTCAACGACTTGTCGTGTGGGACTCCACACAGCAGCTTTCCACTTCCGATGGTTCCCTACCACACGACAGGATCCATCAGTAAACAAAGCATAACACCTTTCATCTTCTGATAACTCATTATATGGTGGTGCCTTTTGGGCACGAGCCACCTCCTCAGGTGATGCTCCAAAATCTCTGCCTTCTGGCCAGTCCATGATCTCTTCCAGAATTCCGGGGCTGTTAGATTTCCCCAGTCGAGCCCACTGCGTGATCAATGCTATCCACTTACTCCATGTAACGCTGGTTGCATGATGTGTAGAGGGAATGTTTCCTTTGAACATCCAGTGTAGCATGGTTCCACCCCTCGCCTCTGTGCATCACATTTTTAAGAACTATCATTAAAATCTACATTCTTCACACAAAATCTTCACTCACATCAACAAAAAAGAATTCCCACACCGAACTCAAAATAATATCATCACAAAACCGACAAAAAGTGGACAATTTACACACAATCCACCCCTCTTCCCTTCACCACAATTACAACAATAAAAATTCCCCACTCGTCATGCAGCTCTTAACTCTCCAGCTGCGTTTTGTCCATGTTTTGCCCATTACATCTCTCAGTTACTATCCTTATCTCAAATTCCTCACATTGCCCGCATTCTCCACCAAAAAGACTGAGATGGGTTAACCCTGGCTGGATGCCAGGTGCCCACCAAAGCCGTTCTATCACTCCCCCATCCTCAGCTGGACAGGGGAGAGAAAATGTAACAAAGAGATTGTGGGTCGAGATAAGGACAGGAGAGATCACTCACCAATTACTGTCACGGGCAAAACAGACTCAGCTTGGGGAAAATGAACTCAATTAATTACAAATCAACCAGAGTAGGGTAATGAGAAATAAAACCAAAATCTCAGAACACCTTCCCTCCACCCCTCCCTTCTTCCTGGGCACAACTTCACTCCCGGATTCTCTACCAACCCCCCCAGCAGCACAGGGGGATGGGGATGGGGTTTACGGTCAGTTCATCACATGTTATTTTCTGCCGCTTCACCCTCCTCAGGGGCAGGACTCATCACACTCTTCCCCTGCTCCAGCATGGGGTCCCTCCCATGGGAGACAGTCCTCCATGAACTTCTCCAACGTGGGTCCTTCCCATGGGCTGCAGTTCTTCACGAACTGCTCCAGCATGGGTCCTTTCCACGGCGTGAGGTGCTTCAGGAGCACACTGCTCCAGCATGCATCCCCCACGGGGTCACAAGTCCTGCCAGAAAACCTGCTCCGTGGGCTCCTCTCTCTACGGGGCCACAGGTCCTGCCAGGAGCCTGCTCCAGCGCGGGGTTCCCACGGGGTCACAGCCTTCTTCAGGCACCCACCTGCTCCGGCGTGGGGTCCTCCACGGGCTGCAGGTGGATATCTGCTCCACCATGGACCTCCCTGGGCTGCAGGGGGACAGCCTGCCTCACCAGGGTCTTCCCCACGGGCTGCAGGGGAATCTCCGCTCCAGCGCCTGGAGCATCTCCTCCCCCTCCTTCTTCACTGACCTTGGTGTCTGCAGGGTTGTTTCTCTTACATGTTCTCACTCCTCTCTCCAGCTGCTGTTTCCGTCTGTCCCAACTTTTTTTCCTTCTTAAAAATGTTATCACAGAGGCGTTACCACTATCGCTGATGGGCTTGGCCTTGGCCGGCAGTGGGTCCGTCTTAGAGCCGGCTGGTATGGGCTGTCTCGAACACAGGGGAAGCTTCCAGCAGCTTCTTACAGAAGCCACCCCTGTAACCCCGCACCCCGTGCCCCAAAACCTTGCCACACAAAGCCAATACATATGTCTTTCTCTGCTTTGATCAGTCAACCTTATGTACTACAACAATTAATTTTTTTTATGCTTCCACTCTTCTGTCCATCTCTGCATTGGACAAATGCTCCAGCAGATGCTTTATGTGAAAAGTGAGGTCTAAGCTACTCAACATTAAAAAATCCCCAACCCTTTGGTAAGATGAAAGCCCATTGATCTGATTGGTTTGGGTAATTGTCTTCTGCTTACGATTTTTCTCCTGCAGTTTCTAAATGCTTGTAGTATCATATCTGTTTTCTTTTTCAAAATTACTGCCTTTTCCTTTGTACCATTTGGCAACTGTGTTCTTGAAATTAGCTGCAGATTCCTAAAGAAATAGATATACTTGTAGATGAAGACGTGTCAAACCTGGCCTAGTCTGCACTGGCTCATTCAGCAAAGTCTTAAAAAATGAAATAATATGGCAAATAAGCTATCATGTCATCTGGAAGAATTGGTCCTCTCTGACCAGCAGTAAGACACAGTACAGTGTGAGAAAAATTGCAACACAGATTGTCCCTGACCTGCCTGCTGAAACAACGTAAGGCTGCGGCCTCTGACACTGTTTATCTACATCCTTTCACCACAGCTAAAACTGAGACAGAAGAATGAGGAATTAACTTTTATTCAACAGAATTTATACTGATTTTTCTTTCAGGATAGATTTATGTAAGTGAAAATAGTATATATGGAGATACCTGAATTTAAGATGACCAAAGGATTCTGTTTCCAAGAAAAATCCACCTACTTTCTGTTAAAATCAGTACATCTATTAAAAAAACAAAATCGAAACAACAACAACAAAAGCACAAACCAAATCACTTCCTTTTCTTGTACTAGTGATGGTGGCCATAAATTAAAAAAACACACTTCCTTTCAGCAGCAGCTGAGAGGAGTTCATTTGGAAAAGTTTCTAAGCCTTGCTGAGCTCTGAGGTAACATTTTCAGTTTTTAATATAATTATTTTTTGACATTTATGAGAAATACTGCCAGCAACACTTACTGGACAGTGTCTTTCAGCAAGGAAACTTTAGAAACCTTGAAATTTCCCAGTACTCTGTTGAAGTAACATGTAATATTCTGCTTTGTTATGTTTCTTATTCTTCTGAAAAGATGGAAGTCACACTGAGTTTGGGATCCAAATATAACAAATCTACATTACTCAGAGAGAAAAAACAAAATACAGTTATTATATCCAGGAAATATTAATTTCTCCTCATGAGGGTATTTTGAACTATTTGTGCATGAATTTGTTTTCAGTGATGAACAGTTCATATTTATTATTAATTGCCTACATAGTTTTAAAGTAGGTTTAAACCTCATTGGTTTTTTTCTATTAGCTTCAGTAACATCCTGTGCTTGTGCCAGTCATCTTTCCTGTGCTATACACTTCACGGTCTCAGGGTTTAGATATCCATGTGGTCGTGAATTTCCTTCTGTTTGCAGGCAGAAGAAAGTTGTGGCTTCAGTTTGTTGACTAATGTGGTGAACTTCTGTACCGTTCAGACTCACCTTGACCAATTGGTATTTATCAGTTCTGTTGAGTCATTTTGATTTCATTTAAACCAAGATAAACTTCACTAATCTCATAATCATTAATCTTCTAATACCCTTAGAGTAAAATGGTGGCCCCACTGAATTTAGTGGCAAAACTGCAAGTGAAACCAATAGTTGAAACAACTGAAAGAAAAAAAACCCAAACACTGTCTCATTAATTGGAAACATTTAAAATTTGGTTCCAGCCTGAATGTGCTCCAGGGAAATTCCACAATGCTGCCTAGTTAACCTGGTATCTGGAAATGCTGGGGTCACCAGCCTGCTTTCCCAGAGCTGTGTCAGAGCTCTGTAGCATGGAGAGTTGGGGCTCCCACAGCTCTGTTGTGGTGAGAATGGGCAACCTGGAGCAACTGGGTTGCTGTGGAGCCATAGGCCTTGGAAAACCCTGGGAACCACTCCAGAACTGGATATCCCACAAGTGCTGATAGTGATGCATGAGAAACCCCAGCACCTTTCCACAAATGTATACAAAGCTTCATGGACGCCCTTCCTCTAATTTACCTAATGTTTGCGCTTCAGACAGCAAGTCAGCATTTTTCAACATAATCCCATTTCACTGAACAGTAAGGCCAGGTCTTATGTTAGCAAGTGCCTCAAACAAAGGTCTCTGACGGTCTTTTTACAACAGCCAAAGTACAGCATATTAAACCCTGATATCTTTCATAGTGTAATGAAAGGCAGCTACTGACATGTTCACATGTTCATCTTCTAATTTTAAAAATAGTTCTTTTTTTTTTTTTCTAATTTGAGACAATTAGACTGTGATGATACAGACGTCCAAAATTTGTTGCAGGCTGCATTATTGGATTTCAAATACTGGAGACTAGTTTTGAGAAGGATATGGAGTTTTAGTTTGGAGCAGTCTATCATAGATGTGAAGTCACTGAACAAGAAACAATCTGGGGTTTAGTGTGGCTAGACTGCTCTCAGTACTTTATCAGGTAGTTTAAGCCCAGGTTCACTGATGAGGACATTACATTGCAGTCACATTGACTGAAAACTGGTTAGAGAGAGGCTTTCGTATTCTGTTTTGTATAGAGCTGTTCCTTTTGGGTAATGACTCATTCTTGGGAATCCTAAGAACTATTACAATATAAGTAATAACACTTCCCACAGAGCATCAAGCATCTCATATTCTCAGTAGTTTAACTACTTTTGATACAGCTCAAAATCTTTGTTTATATTGCTTCCTGACAATTAATAGTCCAACCAGCATTTACTTTTATAACTTTTAAAGACTTTCCACTGTAAATAGAACAAAAATGCTTATGGTCCATTTCCAGTGAAGAGCAATGGCACATTACAAATAACTTATAGTTAGTTATTCAATTAACACATCACGAAAACTGAATCCTTTCTTTAAAAGTTCAAAGGAAATTGAACTTGTAATTTTTTTCTTTTAATTTGAAAAAGCCTTTCCTTCCTTCCTTCCTTCCTTCCTCCCTTCCTTCCTTCCTTCCTTCTTTCCTTCCTTCTTTCCTTCCTTCCTTCCTTCCTTCCCTCTTTCCTTCCCCCCCTCCTTCCCATTTGCCTCAGGCCTGGTATGGAAATGAAAACTGGATACTTCATCCAAATTCACCTGCTAACAGGAAGCACTTGAAATTTTGTGAAAGTTTGCTCTGGTGAGATGTGACATCACACAGAAAATAAAATTGGCACAGATATTAGCATAAAGGAATTTTTTATACTTGTACCCATTTAAACAAAAATGAGGGTGTGTTCCTCAACAGGATAAAATAATTCACCTCTTAGATAAGACTGTTTCATTTCTCAGTCATAATGGATGCAGATATTGAAAGAAGCCAAGAAAATACAAAGACCTGAACACTCAACTTGGAAGGAAATTTAGAACTCAGGTCAGTGCCACAAATATTACTGAGAAATGCAATGTACTAGATAGCTTTTGTATTGACTTGAAGAGACAGCTCATGCATTTTTAAAAAGGCAGTAAAATACATAACATCATACGATACTTATGCCAATGAAGCACTAAGGGTATCTGTATTCTTTTCTTCCAACTGTACCCCGGCTAAAGGTATACTCTATGCCTAAGTAAAATCTTATTTTCATTCCTGATTTCATCTTCTTTGAAGACAAAGAGGATTAGAAAATTTATGTGCCTTCAAAGCAAGTAGAGGATGTTTCTCTTGGAATCCACTATGACAATAGATAAAATATCTGGATAATTTATCATACCACAAAAGCAAAGAGAAAGAGAGGAAAGATTATCATAACCAAACTATTATTTATCAAGATACAGCTTTTGTCTCACCTTCTGCAGTTAAATGGGACACTAATAGAGAAGTACGTGACTTTTCCTGAGTTACTCACAGCCCTGTGCCTGCTCATTTTCTGCTGTCACTGCAAAGAAAGAAACCAGACTTTGAGGAGCATCAGGAGGGAATCATATTGAACTCAGTCTTTCCAAAAGATTTTCTTCTGGAAAACTATGGGTATCAGGGAAAGCATTTGGACTCTGGAGTAAATGTTGCAAACACTGACTTGAATTGTCAGAACATAACCATAGTTGAATGAAGAGCAGAAAGCTAAAGCTGGCAGAAAATAGCATGTCCAATTACGTGTATTCTTCTGGAAGAAATGTGAAGGGCAGCAAGTTCCATTTTCTAAACATACACAGAGACAGAGGGAAGTGGGCTAAGCTCCCTCCCTCCAAAAAAAAGTAGTGATTTCAAACACATTTTCAAATAAATGATGCCTGACTTTCACTCTGCTTTTAAGTTCAAATGCAGCTGTGATTTCTTATGACCGAGTAGTGTGATTTGATTAAAAACTCATTTTTGAAGATGACATGCCCTGTGTGAAAAATATCTACATTGTCTTCACAGGTGCTTTGGAGTACTTTCACCCTCTTAGGGGACCAGCAGATGCATCTGCCTTTATTTTTCAACTATTCTCTTGAATTTACAAAAATACCAGATTATATAACTGAGAAGCTGTCTGTGAGGTGTTTTAAAGGGAGTCCAGAGTATTTTGGGCGAATCCCGAATAAACATTATTATTTATGCCAGCAGAAATTATTTCCATCATTCATTCATTCAGCATCTGAAAAAACACTGAAACCATTTCTTCTTGGCTTCTTTAGTTCTGGTAGATTTTGCTGCATAAACTTATAATGTGACTTTTCTGGAAAACTAGTGCACCAAATATAGTGACTGTGCTAAAAATTATCTCAAGCAGTTACCTAAATAAAACAGAGTTTTAGCAGTCTTGAGTATTCATCTGTTTCATTGACATCTAGGTGAACAAAGAGGGCAACCTGGAATACTCAGTATATTACTAGAATTTAATGTATCCCCCCCCCCAAAAAAAAAATTAACAGGTACATATTTTGTTGGAATTTTTGTCTCCATGTTGTAATGACCTATTTAATACTTTAATTGCAGTCCTTTTCTTTTTTCAGGGCAGATATTAAAATTCTTGTCCTAGTTTTTATCAGAGATGAAAACATGTGGACTTAAATGTTGTTGACTGGAATGGACCTTATGAATGGCAAGAAACAATCTTTCAATTTTTCCTTATTTGTTGCACATGGGAACCAATTCTTTGCCAAAAAAAAAGAGTGATTGCTTATAACATAAATATGGAAAGAGCCTGATTTTTGTACAGATGAGTTATATGCATTTTAAAAATATTAAAAGAAATATATGTGATTTTGAGGGTTCTCATACTGTTTGAATGTATCCCTCCATAAATTTGCTATTATAATTATATGAATTATGGTCATAATTCAGAAAACCACAGAAATATAAGGAAATAATCAAGAAATGTAATTCACTTAAAAATGGAAACATTCATTGTTCTCAAGAGATTTCCAAAAGTTCATACATTGCTATGATTTTGACTAAAGCCTCTAGCTAGTTTGAAATTTACTTCAGTTTGAAATGTCAGTCATTTTTAGTATGTATATTATATAACTGTTCTTTAAGCTTACCTCAGGTTTATAATTCTAGTTACTATTTTTAACAATAGGTGATTGCTAAGTCTTAATAAAGAACTTGCAATAAAGAATCCAAATAAGCTTGTCTGGAGAGAAAGGAGAGATCTTGAAACACAATGAAAACAGAAAATGAGAACAGATGCTAATATATTGGAAAGACTGAAACCTTGAAAAGAAGTTTGGATTCTTTCTGAAGGTTGGTATATAGCAAACAAACTGTCCTTGAAAAGGGAAGGAGTGACTTCACAGTATATCTACTATATATTTTTGTGCACCTTTGGTAACTGTGTAATTTATGACAGTAACTCAACATTGCTTCTATGTTACCACTAATGCTTATTTATTATCCAAGTTATAACACTGAAGAATTTCTTAACTTACCTCTTACCTCACCTATAGAGTCAATTCTTTGTGGTCATTTTCCATATTTGATGAGACAAATATGTACTTTTTCTTTTATTTGTATTACAACACTGCATGAAATTTATCAAACCCAACTGGCTAATCCCTTCAAAGTCATACATGCTAAGTCCTGAACTCAGATAGGTCCTTGAATGTGCTTTACTCTACTTGCATCTGGAAAAAAGCATTTGAGTACTTGTGACTTGATTATTTATAGAATGTTGTTTTCTAGTCAAGCTGGAAGTTGCAACAGAAATGTTCTTAAGACTGTGACTCATTGGGGCTTGTTGAGTCACAGGTAATAAACAGGATACTGCTAATATTGTACAACATTTACTCTTAAAGTAACACTTTAAAAAGCACAGTTTTCCTCCTTTCTAAGAAAAGAGATTGACATATGTTCAAAAAAAAGAGGCAATGGTCCCAGTGAAGTCAAGGGTTTTTTCTGCTATGCTGATAATGATTTGAAAATTTCCATGTCTCTAAACACACTGAATATAAGATAGCTTTGGTAGAGAGGGCCACAGGCTACTTTGAACGGTCATAATCATTACTACTTAACAGTTCTGTGTGCTCTTCAGATTATTTTGGAGTTCTTAATTGCACCGGCAATAAAAATGCTCCCTATGAAAGTTAGTCAGACCTATTAAGAAGGCTTAACTGGCTACTTGTATAGGTAACAAACAGAGGAAGAGGGATTGTAGCTCTCTGAACTGGAGGTGAAATATGACAGTATTAACAAACTAGGTATTCACATGCGGGTATACACACATAAATGTATGTTAAACTAAATATCTAGAACTTTTAAACTCCAGAATTTCTTTAAATTTTGCAGGTAGCAAGAATTATTAATAGATATGGAAACCTTGAGGCCAAATTTTGAGTATATTAAAACCACAGGGGAAAGTTCCTTACCTCCAGTGGCAGAATGATTGAAACCCAGCTGTTTATGTCATCTTTTATCCTCTATGTAGGTACTGTACTGATAATAGTTTTTCCTACTTTCCCACATTGCCTGTGCCAAGGCATCTTGGTAAATTTTGAGATATAAAGTGATGTTTTGATGCCTATTTTAATAACCCTTTGTGCATTAAATATCTTTCTTTTACCTTTTGGGAGTTTTCTTTAAGAAGCAAAATGTTTTACTTTTTCAGAGTAGTTTCAAGATTTACCTAAAATTGAAAAATTAAAGCAAATGCTATGACAAAAGCTTTTAATATATTTTGTATTTTGAACTATAAAATCCAACCTTCCTCAGAGACTTTGTACATCAAACTAGTCTGTGACTGAGTATTGCATATTCATGAAACGTTATAATAAGTAAGTAATGTAGTGTTTAGAAGTAGTGTTTAGAAAAGCTTTAAAGCATGTGTTCAGATACTTCCTCCTACTTCCTCCTTCTCAGAAGATGCACTGGATATAGCACAATGCTTTTTCAGAACTATTTATTTTTCTTAGAGGAGAACAAGTCTATGATGATAGACTTAAACACATAAACACAAAGAGATCAATTAGGACCACACTCTGGAAAAGGGAAGTACTTCTTCAGCACAGTTTATTTTCTATGATTTTGGTTTAGACACAAAATATTTCACAAAGGAAAAATATAACAAAATAGTTTAAAGATATATAAAGGACAACTCAGCTTTTTATTATGGATCAAAGGAATGTTCTACCTAACATTGACTTGTCTTATAGAACCTCCTTTCTTTCTAGTCTATATGCAAACTAACAGATCTTACTGCATCTGTGGCCTGTACATAGTGTAAAGAATTATAATGTGGCTGTAGCTCAAGAATATTCAGGTCTTAGTTGACCAGAAATAACTGATAGTGAGGTTTGACTATTCTAGCAGCTGAAGTCGTTATAGCTAATAATAAAGTTGATTTTTACTCCTGCAGTTTCTGAACTACTTTGCATAGAACTGGGAAACAGGGTTGTGATTTTGTGTTTCTGAGGTTTCCAGTGATAACAATATCAGGCAGCGTAAAATTTACCTGGCAGCGTAAAATTAGAGTGATTTATTAGGATTGTATTTAAGAAGTAAGATTATCAGGCCTTTTTTATTTTTTTTATCTAACAGAGGTATCTGAATTTTTGAAGACACAAGAGATGTCTTCCAAATCAAAATAAGATCTCTTTCTAAGATCTTTCAAAGTTTCTGAAGGAATAACATTCCCTTAATGAAAGTGCCAAAGTTTTTTTCCCCATTTTTTTCCTGATTTAGTCCCCAATTACCTTCCACAGAGCATCCTACAAGGCACAATAACTGTAACATGCTCACAATTTCCCCTTCCTTTGTGATGATCTCATTTTAATTAATCCTGTTTGAAAGCTCAGGCAATGTGCGAAACCTGACTGCTCCTTGAGCTTTTTCACAGTACTTTGTCTCTTACATGGGAAGAGGGGTCACTTTGGAGTTGGATGGAGGATAGCAGTAGCTTAATCTGTATAATTCAGAGTAGTCATGCATCTATAAAAAGCCTCATTATTGCTCAAACTCTATTGCAGAGATGACATGACTGTATACATAACCTTAAACATGAATCTTGGCTAGATTAGTGTCCACCTGGCACCTGTAATAGCAACAGAGCCACTTCCATAGTATAATGCTTTATATTCACATTCTGAAACAACTGCATCCCTTTAAATTCTGTAGGTGTTTTCGCAGTAAGAGCATTTTTCCTCCTTTGTCCATTCTGGATTCTTAATAATACTTTGTTAACATTGATTAATACTTCCATAATGTGCCTAAGAAAAATTCTTATTTCCAGCCATTCTAGCCTGCAAGACAGCAAAATTATGGGAGTTTATGGGAGGTATATCATGCTCCAACTTCCCCAAAGACAAACTCTACTCAGGATACATGCAAAGCTTTTCCCAAATTCCTTTGGGATTTTGCCTAAACTACATAATGTATTCACCACATTTTCTCCTAAACCCAGCTCTTCAGCTTCACCATTTTCAAATCCTAAGTGGCATATCTTTTAACCTAAATAGAACTAAGGCAATTAAGTCTCTTAAAGGGTATATATTGCATTTGTAGATACTAGAAGAGACAACCATCCCAAGTGTCCCCAAACTTACGCAACCAGATCTCAAAACTCAGGGCGCTGCACTATTAGGCAAATGAGGTTAGTGGTTCTTCCTCCAGGGCACATGCAGCCTTTGCTTTGGAGAGGGCAGCTGTCTTCTTTTTTCCTTAAATGTGGAGGGTAGCCACTTGGTAGTCACTTGTGATAACAAGTGACAGTGTTCTCCAGTGTAAAAATTACTATTTCTTGTTTAATTCTGCACAGCCTTTTCTTTTCCAGTAGTTCAGGGTAGGTACAGCAAAAGAACAGAAAGCCAATATAAAGCTCAGACTCATTGCTGTATCCTACAGCCCCCTGTCATTTCCCACTTCAGAATGAAGAATGTGTTTGGCTTGTGCTTTGGCAAAGAAAGTAAAGGAGAAGTGTTGTGATCACCTCTGTGCATACTTGGAACAGGGTGGCAGTGCACTACCTAACAGTTATGGCCTCAAAAGAGGCTGGCCAGAATATTCCCAGTGTGGTATTTTTGAGCTCATGGTATGCACACACGCCAAGACTGCACAACGCATCTCAGAACGATGGTCACCATAATGCAAATAACTGTTTCTTTTAATGTTATATAATGACTTATAGCTCTCAAATCTGATTTCACTTATACAAGCATAACTTGATTCTGGAATGAGATCAGATTTTGATCCAAAATCTAATAGACTGCAATCATTCTATCAGTTACAGCTGAAAATTGAAGCCTACAAGCTATTGACACATAAAGCACAGATCTCATCTATCTTCTAGATGGTCATATTTGTATGGATGTTTTAGCCTTTGATAGAAAGGGAAGCAAATAATTTGTCTAAACTTTGAGGTCACATGTAGGACACAATTTCCTTCTACTTGAGTGGATCAGTGTGCAAATAAGAAAAATGTGAACAGACCAGGAGGAAAAAGTTCTGTGCTGTTTCTGCACTGAGATGTGTGAGTATACTATTTTTAAACCTCAGGAAATTGTGCCGGGTGGGGAAGCGGGGGGAGGAGAAGGGCTTTATCTGTTTTTCAATGATAAACTGCATAAATGCTTTCCAGAGGTCAGAGACTAAAAGTTATAAAGTAACTTTTCCTCAGATACTTCTGCTTAAAACCAGCAAGAGAATTTACTAAAGGCAAAAGCTACACAACTGTACTTAAGTTTTTAAATTATAATATGGCAATAGAAGTATCCAAGAGTCATAGATGCCTTAAATGACAACCTTTTAGGATGGAATGTAGTCTTCTTTCAACTATTTTATAACCTATAGTTACTAAGTCTTGGGTTTCTCAGGAGCTGCCAAACCTTTATTTTGAAATGGGACAACCTACAGCCCATTCAAAATTTCAGTATGGCCTGATGCAAGGTTTTGTTTGTAGCAATAAAAATGCATGAGTTGGCTACAAAATTTGCAACTAACTTTAGATCCTGAAACCTATACCTTGCCTAAGAATACTTGGCTTTCAATTCTTTTTTCACTTTGTTTCTAGTTTTTATTCATACATAAATATAGATAATTTCATAATGGTGATTGAAAAGCATTTTAACTTAATCCAGTAACATATGTACAAAAATCATAAAGGACACTAGTATATTATAGTTATTTCCTTATAAAAATCATTTACTTATGTAAGTGCATTTTTTAAATGGTTTCTACATTTTTATCTGTAACCTAAATTTCATTTTGCATATCCAAAGATCCAACCTATGCTTATGTGCATATTATGTGACAGAAAAATTCACATGAATTCAGAAATTCAAATGTGTGAAGGAGGTGCAAAGGCAGGCCCAAGTATGTCAAAGTGTATGATTTAGGTTATAATTCAGTTTTAGGGGAAAGCGATTGGCAGCTTCCACTGGCAGAAGTTTAATTAGTGAAGAACTAAAGTGAAACAAGAGGCTATGTGAAGGATATGCTCTTCCATTTTTAAAAGATAAGAGAAGTATCAGCAAGTGATGCAAGTGACCCTCCTCATCACTGCAGTCTTTTCTCATGCACCTTGTTCTTCTTGCTTTCTGCATGTCATTGTATTTTTTATTCTGTACTTGTCTTTGCACGGAAATGTACAGACCTGTCCATGCTGTTATCATCAGTAATGGTGAAAAGCATAATTTATATTCCATTGCTTGCCTATAACTTCTTTACAGACTAGCCTATACATACTCTTTCACATATTTGGTAGCCAGGAGGAAAGCAGTAAAACATAACAGTGCTCAAAATAGTCTCCTGTTCTTCTGTGATAGAAGTGCTCATCAGATTTAACTACAAGTGTTTACATAAATGTGTGTATAACAGAGTGGTCTGTTCTTTAAGAATCAGAAGAACGTGGTCTTCACATTGTGTCATAAAGGACTGTCATAGTTTAACCCCAGCCAGCAACTAAGCACCACGCAGCCGCTCACTCACTCCCCCCCACCCAGTGGGATGGGGGAGAAAATTGGGAAAAGAAGCAAAACTCTTGGGCTGAGATAAGAACAGTTTAATAGAACAGAAAAGAAGAAACTAATCATGATAATGATAACACTAATAAAATGACAACAGCAATAATGAAAGGATTGGAATGTACAAATGATGCGCAGGGCAATTACTCACCACCCGCCAACCAACACCCAGCCAGTCCCCGAGCGGCGAATCCCTGCCCCCCACTTCCCAGTTCCTATACGAGATGTGACGTCCCATGGTATGGAATACTCTGTTGGCCAGTTTGGGTCAGGTGCCCCGGCTGTGTCCTGTGCCAACTTCTTGTGCCCCTCCAGCTTTCTCTCTGGCTGGGCATGAGAAGCTGAAAAGTCCTTGACTATAGTCTAAACACTACTGAGCAACAACTGAAAACATCAGTGTTATCAACATTCTTCTCATACTGAACTCAAAACATAGCACTGTACCAGCTACTAGGAAGACAGTTAACTCTATCCCAGCTGAAACCAGGACACATTGTTTGCAAAGTAAAAAAAGGAAAGGTCTGTATTGGTTTTGCCACAGCCCTGATCAGTGGCTCCCTTTCAAAAGGCCAGAGAGGGAGGTCCATGGGTCAGGTACTGAAATGCACCCTGTGAAGCCAGTGTTCTTATTCATTTAAAAGCGTGAGTTCCTAAATATTGACACTATTTCCAGAGATAGAGCCATAACACTTGAAAATCTGTAGGTTCTCAAAAGGCAAGAGTTTAGCACTGAAGGGATAAAGCTCATTGAAAACACTGTGTATACAGGTCTTTCCTCCTACTCATTCATATTACTTATAATCATTCTCTAGACTAAAGAATTTTTCCTCCCTAGAGCAAAACCACTGCTGATGTGGCCTGACCTCCACCATAGATTCAACCACTTTCATTTATTCAACACTTCTTTAGACTAAGGCAGTCCTTTCACTTCCACATGTGTTTAATAGAGCCACAACCACCTTCCTGCCCTCTCTGTAGATTTCTTTTATACTTAATCGTGCCTTAAAAGAACTTTTCTTGTTTTACTATCAGTTCAAAAAGTAACCAAAACCAAGAGGGCCACCAACATAGTTTATAGAATATGTATATATGTGTATATAGGGTGCATAGAATTTAACTTCTGGCACTGAATTGCATGGATTTCATCTGAAGTGGGATTCACGTGTAAAGGGAGTCGGCGGGGGGCGGACAGGAAGCTGAGAGACCTGCAGTTTCTATTGACTCACACCTAACAACAGTGGCACAAATTTTGTGTCATTTGCTGCAACTCTGCTTGACAAAGAATTGAAAAGTAGCTCCCTAAGTACCTTCCAATCCTAGGGAAGAGAGAGGTGTAACATGTTATTTGTCTCCAGGCTTTTCCCCAAAACTTACACACAGGGAAAACAAAGAATTCAAATAGCATGCCACTGAAGTCCTGCTCTGGATATACACAAGCACCCTCAGTATCAGCTGAGGTCTGTGTTTTGTTCTTTCGATCTTGCAGTTTCCTGAATACAGAGCCTTCTGTGAAATAGCAAAAGTGTAGATCAACTTCCACCATGTATCTGTGGTCCAGCTGTCAAAGAAAGGAGAGATGTCTCTCTGAAACTCACTTCCTTTTTGCTCTGAGTACCAGTTTTTTTCAGAAATCTCTAGACAGCTTATACTACAACAGTTCTCTTTGGCATTCCTCTGCTGTACAACATTTGAGCTTGACTGCCAAATTTACTCCAATTTTGGAGTCTTGCACATGCGGTTACTCTTGGGAAACCCCAACTAAATAATTGGCAATTAATTTTCTTGGCAATCAAGAGCTCTATAATCTGAGACAGACTTCACTAATTTATTAAAAGTGGTGAGCTGTCCTTTATTGGAAATGTAATGCAAATACCAGACTGTAAAATTCTGCTCAGAAATTATATAAAATGTTTGTTCATTTCATTTCAGTGAATGAGAATGTGGGAAGGAGAGAGCTGTCTTCCACTGTTATGTGAGAATATATATTGGAGAGTATGGCTTACTACAGGCTTTATCTCCACTTAAAGGCAAGTGAAGTATTCTCTTATCTTCCTTCCTTTGTATAATATACTGTAATCTCTGCAATATTTCTGATATTTGTGGAAAAAAAAATCACAAATTTAGTTGTGTTGGCAATAGCTGAGCCCATGAAGTGAGCAGTAAGACCAGCCCATCATGGATATTTTCGAAGTTACCCAGAATTTAAAATCTTTTATTATTCTTATTCCATCCAGGTTTTTGTTTTGGTTTTGTTTGGTTTTTTTCCCAGCATGAAACTTGTATAATAAGTAGAGGGACAGTGCCACAAGAGCTATAGTGTGTTACTTCCTTCTGTTAGTGGATTTGGATTCATTTCAGCAACAAATGTGTCAATTCAAAAGCCATAAAGATGCAATACATTTTCTGTCTTTTCAGTGGTTGTCTAAAGTTCAGCAATTCTATCTATGTAGACAGTGTTTTCCTCCCTTATAATCTCCTCTCTTAAAACTAATTAATGGACTAGCCCATAATTATATGTGCTTCCTATTCCAGTAAAGAGGAAGGAAACTTCCAAATCAGATGGACGTCAATTGCGCTGCAACTTCTGTTGAATAAATGTGTATCTACAGCAGGAAAATCTCTTCTATTGCCAAAACATGGATAGGAACTGGTCTTCCTCTCTTTAATGGGCAATCTAAAGGTCAAGAGCCTGAATGAAGACAAATGGTGACATTATGCCTGATGATTACTTTGTTGATTTGAAATGTAATACAGGAAGTCACTGAAAGCTGCCTGCAAGCTGATTATTACTATTCCATTGCCCCCCTATCAACAAAAATCAACAACATACAGATATATTTTCCTGGAAAATAATAGTTACAATGAAAAAGTTCTAAGAAGTAATTTTCCCACACAGTGCAGTGGAAAAATTGGTTTCCTTTCCATACAGAATTATATATAAATCCATAAAGGTATAGAGTAGATGGGAGTCCAAAATTTTTAAAATTTGCCATTATGTTTGGATTATACTCATGCAAATATAAGGGCAACAGTAGATGAAGTGATCATACTGGTTTGAATATTTTAAATAATAAATGTTCTGAAGGGTTTCCTTAAGAGAAAATATTTGTAAATTAATTATTTATTCACAGTGTTTAAATACATTTTATTTTGAAATAAAGAAAAAATATAATTTGGTATCAAGCTCTTTCCAGATTTCATCTATATTTAGTCACTCCCTAGGCTGTATTAAACTTTTCTATGACTTGGCCCCATCAATTTCACCCTTACTACACAGAGTAGCACCATGTAAATTCTTGTAGAATTTTCACATCTGCATTAGTTTTACTAGCTCACCAGGGAACTCCAGGAATTTCAGTATTGCTTTGGGGGAACCACAGTGTCAATAATTAATCATTTTTTACTTGATGATGCTCTCCTTTGTAACCCCATATGCCTGAAAAATACTCAAAATTTCCATGATTTCCTCACTTCCTATTCTAATCATGTCCAGTTCTGTATTCAGGATGCCAGGAACAAGTCTCTGAAAAAGTGTTTTCAAGAGGTTTTGACCTCTTTTCAAACCTCATTAAGGTTCAGTTGGAACTGCACTGTCATTCACATTAGGAAAGTGAAGTACTGTAAGAGAAACTCTGATAAACTCCAAAGTTCCTGCTATTTGTCCCAGTAACACCCTTTGTTAAGGGAGCAGTGACCTTTGTGAATACAAATGAAACAGAAGACCTATACATAAGATTATCACAGATGAATTAAGCTTCATTACCAAGGACAGACCCCTACTCTTGGATCACATTAGCACCACTTCTGTGCCCCCTTGCCTGTGGTTGCAGCAACAAACTTTGTGTTTGGGTGGATGACAAAACATATAAATAGGATGTACATGGAATTCATCTGAATCCCCAGTCTTTTACATACAAATTAAAAGCTGGGCATTCAGTTACTTAGTAATTAATGTGATAGTTCCACAATATGACTTTTTTCACATGGCAAGCTTGGGAAAATTTATCATATACAAACCACGACTGCTTCTCCCTCACTCCCCCAAATTAGCACTGTATTTGGAGTTTCAATTCAGCGGGGATGAATTTTCATGTTTAAAATACAAACTCCAGACTTATAGACTAGTAAAGTCAAGAGACTTCCATATTTTGTGTCTATTTAATTATCTCAAATAATGTATTAGGTTCTATTAATTTTCAAATGTGTGGGTTAGGTGTGTTTAAAAAGTCTTTTCAGTTTGTTTTTAAGATGATAAAAAATGGGTCATACAGCTTTGAGACCTCCCACCTTCAAAGTGAGTTTACACAGTTCTTTAGTTAGATCTGATAACAACCCCAAATGATAAGCAACAACTTGGTTCAATGGGACATACTGCTGTACACTGAAAATTAGAGATTGGACTTAGGACTGCTAGAAAAAGCAGAGTTTCCTTCTTCAGGGGAGGGAGGAAATGAGATAAGGTTCTTCTGTAGTTGGAATCTCGACATACCTGTGTTCTTTAAGTACTCAGTTCCTATTCTCCTGGTGAACTAGCTGACTTACTCAATGGAGCAATATACGTTAGGAACACAGTACAGTGAGAAGAAAGGCAAGCACTATACAATATTCTTCTCCCTAGAAGTGAAAATTCAGGAGGCTAGGAATTCATAAGGTATTTCCCTATTTAGAATAAATGCCAGCATGCTAAAATTTCCCTGTAGTAGAGCAGGGTTCATGTTTTGGCTGATCATGAAAGGCCAACAGTTTTCAGAGAGGAAAGCCAGTTAATAAATCCACTGCCTACATTTATCTTTCACAGTATTTCACAGCCTCTCAAATTGCTTGTCTCCCTCTCTGCATGTATTATGCACTGGGAACTTACACAGTCCGAAGTTTTGGGTCTGGCTGAGTGCCCTGGCCTCTCCTCTGAAAGACAGCTCTGTCTGGAGGGCAGAGGGCAATGTAGCACAACCATAGGAGTGTTTCTAACAACCGGGCAATGTTTTCCTGCTCTTTTTCTCTATCCATCCAGCACTCACACTCTGGAGGAGTGTGAAATACAGACTGCAATTATAGTCAGATGCAATTTCCCATGATTTGGTATTCCACGGGCATTCATCACTTTCCATACTTGTTTGGCACTGATGAGCTGTTAATCAAAGGTGGGCTTTTAGTGCTGATGCTTTCAGGCAATCTTGACATTATAAACATCTGCCTATGCTTTAACACCTGTGCGCTCACAATAACACAGCACCTGCTAGCGTCCATGCAGTGTGGTTTATGGGCCTGGTTACAGGATCCTGAGGGATTTCTGTGGCTCCAGCCAGCGGCACGCGTGCGATCCAGTATGCACCATAGTGCTGCGGCCTCTTTTGTACTCGAGCATTGCAGCTAGAGATCCCAAAGTGACCTGGGTGGGAACCGCAGCTGAGACCCACCTCTCCCATCAGTAGTTTGCCACCCCTCTGGTGCTGTCGGTGCTATGGGGGGAAGCCATGTGTCAGGGAGCCAAAGGCCGTTGGAGGGGTTTGAACACCCCGATCGGGGGGCACGGTGCCAGCACAAAAGCCGTTGCCTGAGCCTGGCCCGGCAGGGCTGCTCTGCAGGGAGGGACTGCCTTGAGGGGAGCCCAGAGGCTTCCAGAAATCCCCGCCATGGTGGTGTGGGGGGGTGTGAGGGGTTTCCCCTCAGCTCTGCACGTTCCTCCCATCTGCTCTCAGTGAAATTTACTGTAGCTTGCATCTGACTCCATGCTTCTCTGGGTACCATGTGACAGAGTGCTTCAAAATAGCTGTCGAAGAAATTCATGTCAGGTGAGCAAATGTGCAATAAGCCCTGTTTTTGAAGGTTAGGTGGTATTCCCCAAAGAGCTTGCCTTGTGTGCATAACTGAAGTGGCACCGCCAAACTTAAAGACTACAGGCCTCAAAGACATTTAGGGATTCAGGACGTGCCTGTGCACCTGCCTCTGTAGTTTGAGCCCTAGCTGACACACAGTGTTCTGAGATATTCTGAAAATCTCAGCCCAGATACATATAAAGCTTTAATTTAGCTTGCTATTGGCGATACTTAAAATGGCAGTTTTATGAATGAGGTGACTAATTAAGATGACAAAAATCAGATATTTTGCTACCTTAGAATACATGCAGCTAGGTATTTCTCCTCAGTTATACTTGCATGGTAGAGTTATATTGGCAACAGGTTCTAACCTTCTCTTTGTGAGAACCGGGTGTAGAAGGTCTGGTCTTTGTGATTTCAGCACAATGCAAAGCTCTTAATCATTAGTCCTTTTGGATTTATTTTTTTTTAATTAATCAACCACTGATTTTATTTGGCATTAGCACTCATTCAGTAATCAAAAGAACTGGGTGTGTGATAGCTTTTAATTTCAACACCCAGAAGTTATTCTTCACTTGCTTTTGAGACTCAGTACAGAGGTTATTTAAAATGGTTTTCTATAATGTCTAAGGAATTTTAAGATTTATTGTGTTTTATTATACAAATGTCTATTAACCCTACTTATTTCAGAAAAGTCTGTCAAAATGTTTATGTAGCTTAATTTTCATGGTTTATTTAATTACAATCTGCCACTAAGGAAACAATGCTTGAGTCACATTAATATCTAACTAGACTGTACAACTACAGACTCTTCAGAACAGCGGTGACACAAATCTACTTGCTATTGTTTTTTGAGGATTTTTCTTTTCCTAGCTTTCTGTCATGGTTTAACCCCAGTCAGCAACTAAGCACCACGCAGCCGCTCACTCACTCCCCCCCCATCCAGTGGGATGGGGGAGAAAATCAGGAAAAGAAGTAAAACTCGTGGGTTGAGATAAGAACAGTTTAATAGAACAGAAAAGAAGAAACTAATAATGATAATGATAACACTAATAAAATGACAACAGTAGTAATAAAAGGATTGGAATGTACAAATGATGAGCAGGGCAATTGCTCACCACCCGCCGACTGACACCCAGCCAGTGTCCGAGCGGCGAATCCCTGCCCCCCCACTTCCCAGTTCCTAAACTAGATGGGACGTCACATGGTATGGAATACACTGTTGGCCAGTTTGGGTCAGGTGCCCTGGCTGTGTCCTGTGCCAACTTCTTGTGCCCTGGCTGGGCATGAGAAGCTGAAAAATCCTTGACTATAGTCTAAACACTACTGAGCAACAACTGCAAACATCAGTGTTACCAACATTCTTCACATACTGAACTCAAAACATAGCACTGTACCAGCTACCAGGAAGACAGTTAACTCTATCCCAGCTGAAACCAGGACACTTTCGCTGTAAAGTTTGTATGAGTCACTCCTCCTAAGCAAGTAACCTGGTTTAGAATCAGAAAGCCAATCTGTCTCTTCCTTGAAAAATAAAAAAATCCAAGGGAGGAAACAATGTCAAAGCAATTCTGGTAAGATTCATAAACCTAAAAGCTGGTAAAGCTGGTTAAAATTCTCCAACTGAAAGTTCAATTAGATATCACTAAAGATAGTGTAGAACTTGTCTAAGGTAACTCAGGCATCCAAAGTGTAGATAAATTCCTCTTCAAAACAAATGGTTGCATTTAGTTACTCTGTAGTTTCCCAGCCTATATAACCAATATTCTATGCCCCTGCATTGATATTTCAGTTGCCGAAGTATCTTCAACCAAGGGCTGAAGGGCCAATGCAACAGGAGACAACCTGTGTTCTAGCATTGGACACATGATCAGTCTCAGCCTAAACAGAGAATTCATTGCGACTATGCTGTCACTAGAAGAGAGAGGATTGCCAGTCCGCTGTATAACTCTGACGCTAGCTAAAAACTGTTCCTAGGAAGCACTACTCGCTTTTCATCCTCAGTTTGGGGAGAGATCATGTCTCTGGGGAGAGATGCTTTCAAGATTCTCTGCTTCACAAGCAGCAGAGAAGACTGCAGAGTAGGTTTAATGGTACCACTCAAAAGGCTGAGGCAAAAAATCATGCAGACTGCAGCTGGATAAAAACAACCTATGTTTATGCCAGCAAAATGTTCTTCTTATCAAAACAGAGTGGCTACATGCAGACTACTGGGTGGGAATGGTCCTTGCCATCTTTTAACTATCAAACTCTGCACAGAAATCAATTGATTTTTATCAGCATACAAGCATACACCGCAATCATGTTCCAGTTCCCAGGCAGATTGCCAGACACTCCTGAATTTACTGGCCATTGTAAGCAGTGGGAATAGGCGATGCAGGGGGAAGGAAAGATGAATCTGTGAGATTTAGGAATGTAGAGCTGGTTTAGGAAGATAGTGTAGACAGGAAAATCCTATTCTTCACATTTCAGTGTACTCTGGGTTAGTATTTATATACTGGAAAAGTTATCCAAATGGGCTTTATGAAGGTCAGATCAATGTTTTAGTGAATTCAAATAGCTGGAGTTTTGGATGAGAGAGCGTTTGTGCACTTCAGTTTCAGCATAACTATGTTAGAGAATACCCATCAATCCATGTGACAGCTGTCTGCTTTGGGGATCAAAAAGGTTAGGCTTGGAGAAATTCCTTTCCAAACTTTAAAAAACCTGAAGGGAAACAGATCAGCTTGTTTCCTGAGATGAAAAGTTCAGTGTTCACTTTTCTAGATTTTTTAATAGTGAAGATACTTGAAACCCCTGCATACCAGTGCTTCCTCCCTGAAGAAAGATCGTTACCTCAGAAAACCTAATCCTGAATCTGCTACCTCCAGAATTTTTCCTTTAGTGTTTTGTGGGGTCTCAGGCTACATATGTAAGAACTGTATAATATATATTATATATATATATTTAAAATAGGTGTATAACATATATAGTTCAAGGAGCATCTAGACAATGCTCTCTAGTCATATCATTTAGTTTTAGGTAGTCTTGAGAGGAGCAGGGAGTTGGACTCGATGATCCTTATGGATTCCTTCCAACTTGAGATATTCTGTGATTCTATGATTCTAACTGACTAGCATCTATCCCCTTTTCCAAGTGCAAGATGAAAATACAGTAATATCAGAAGACTGTGAATGTATTCCAAGTGTGAAGAGAGAGGACTAAATAAAACACATTAACAGATACTTAATATGATTGTTTTCATCATGGTTAAATATGTGGCTTTATTGTTCCTTGCCATCAAAATCACCTCACTGGCTAGGAAGTCTATTTTTTTCTAATAGGACATATTTTCATCAAGTTGCAAATAAAAAATGAACATCATTTGATGATCATTGATAAGTAGAAACAAAGTCTTCTTATTTTTTGCTATGCATTTATTATTGATTTCCAAATGTTAAAATATTTTGGGGAAAATGATGGTGGAAAGTAAGGTAGTGGGGAGGGGGGGAGAGAGGGAAAGGATGGGGAAGAGAGAGAGAGAGAATGGTTGTTTCCGTTTCACAGTGTTCAAGAACTCTATTTGGGTTTTGTTTTTCCATTAACCCATGGTAGGGCCTTTTTTTCAGTTGAAGACCCTGCAAAAGAGCCCCTAGTCTTCTGGGGATCTGATGGAGCAGCTGCTGTCACTGTGTGCGGAAACAATGCCCAGGTGCCCGAAGTGTTTTTCAGCTGGCAATTTACAATCAAATACAGCCACCTCCCAAGAGGAATAAAGAGCATTAGAGACTTTTATTTTGTTCTTGTTTCTCTTAGTTTCAGAAGTGATGCTACAGAAAAGGCTGCACAAAAAGGGAACTTTTGTAAAGGATTTTCCTCCCCTTTCCCCTCTTTTTAGTAGATGGTTTTCAAACCTTAGGTGGTATTAGTTGGATTTTAGTAGGCTACAGCCTGACAAAAATTTCCAGTAGCATGGAGGCCAGCAGGTGGTGGTGAGCTCAATCTAAGGGTCCCACCTCTGTTTAGTGGAGCCTACCTTTTGTGTACTTTAGAGCACTTGCTGGCTTATTCAAACGTCTAGTTAAACACTGAAAAAGGGGAGGAAGGGGGCAACTATAAGACAGAAGTGTGACTGTTACTTAATTGCATTTCCTATAGATGAAATTGCTAAAATTAAAGAAAATATCAGCATAGCCAACATTAACATCCTGAATAACCTCAGTTCTTGTGGGTTACCAACTAAACGTAATATCTAAACACATTCAGATTAGGGAGGGAAGCTTTATCTCCTTCACAGCATGTCTCTATTCAATTCTAGTCTAGAAACACTAACATGTTTCAGTGTCTTAGAAGTCAATCAGAAATCTTATCACTACATAATTATTTTCCATGTTACTTTCATCTTAGAAAGTATGAGATTGATGCCAAGATTTAATATGTGCTATTTATTTATTTGTGTCCATTCCTCATTGTACAGAAATTCCATAATTTATTTTTTGATCCTCTATGAATAATTTTGTTCTTGTCCCATGTAAAACACTGCAGAATTATATCAGTTTGAACAAAGTATTTAGGTGTACCTGAAGACCCATTGAAATCAATAACTGCTTAGATACTTAAGCTCAGGCAAACGCTTTTGGACTTAAAATGAACTTTTTTTGCTGTTCAGTTCTATTCTGTTTTGTTTTAGTGAAGTTACCAAGGATATTCCAAGCATGGGGAACAAGGTAAAAGAGAGCCTGGAGTTAGGAGAAGAAAGGAATGAAAGAGGAGTCAGAATTTCCATCTGTGGAGTAGTGAAAATGAATAAAGGAGGTTCCAAAGTGAGCTATATTTTGGAATAAAATACATTACCAATGAATTAAATAGGATCTTCTTGTTCTGCCTACTGGCTGCTTCTTTTTCGCTTCTTTTTTTAAATATTCTCATTAGCTGGAATTTTCTGGATAAAGGCATAATGCTAAATTGAATATTATGTTCTAGCCTACTTTCTGTTATCTACAAGAACCTTAAGCTTCAAGAGAAATTTTTGTTATAGCAGTAATAGCAGTGACAGTTCAGAGCATCTAAATTACTATCTAAAGTAGATTTTCAGTTAGATTTTAGAAAACTAATTCTGAGATTAATGCATTCTATAATAGCTCTCTGCCCAGGGGTAGAACCAGGAGCTTGTAATAGTGAGACACAGATTTTAAATTATGAGTTGAAAAAATTTCCCACTTTGACTACTAATTAATATAGTTTAGTTTCTGGGTTTGAAAAAGTGTGGTTTGGGGTTAAAAAACACCATAGTATATACTACAGAAGTATGCCTTTGAACATTAAAAAATGCCTTTTAGTCCCCTTTGTTTTTATAAATACCTGTCTAAACATACATAGCAAATATATGCAGTTTTATAAGTAAATATGTCATTTTTCATAGTAGGTAACAGTTACATGTTTGTATCTTCTTGAAATCCTGATCTCTTTGGCATTTCCACTACACCATCTTTCTGCATATCCTGGAAAAGTGTGGAAATATACACAATTGAAACAGTACACCTCTTCTTTAACTTTTGCATCTTGCTGAGTTGGATAATACAACTGTTTTCCAAAGAGATTTTTTTGAGCTTTGCCATAATTTAGATTTATAGATGGCAAGATTATATATTTTCTCCCTATACTCTTCTCATCTCAACTGCTTGATTAGCATTGTTCAGACATTCCCAGAAAAGAGAGCAAAAGATCATCTGTGTTCCATGAAGTTATCAAGTGCACCTGTGGAAGGAATTAATAGTGTATTTTTTCAGTAAATTCACATGTAATTTCCATTCTAAGGTATTGAGTTAATCCAGTGTTTGGGGGAGAATGAGCTGAAAAAAGAACTGGAAGACAAGAAGTCCAGAAGTAATCTGAGAGATATTAAAATGTAATCACACACACATTATGTGACAAAATTCTGTGTATATGACTCTTTGTCTGTGCTTTATGCTGGAGAGATAAAGGGCACATTTTAAATTTAAGAAAAAGAGAAGAAAAGATGGAATGCATGTAAAGTGACTCTAGTTTTAGCCTTACATTTTAAAACTATACATTGAAACTATACTACTGCTAGGTTGTGCTCTCCTTGTGTGTTGTGCAACTGATTTAGGCCCTTTCACTTTCTTGTACATATTTCTATTTATCAAATACCTTGTAGTACTTGTAAATCGTGGCAAGAGTGTGGCTAAGTAGAAGAGTTGATGCACACTGTTATCTGAAGTTATTTTTTAATTCCTCTCTCCCCCGTCTTTAGAAAGTCTTGGTGGTTCTTTGTCAACACATCCTCCTGTCAGTCTGTAATGCACAACAGATGGAATCTGGTCTCATGGACTTTGGAAGATGAGCAGGAAGTAAAACTGTTGTGTATCACATATGTCAACAGACAAAGCATTTTATCGAAGATGGAGATCAACTTGCAATATTTTGCAATCCTTAAGTCAAAACCAAATCTGGAGGAAGGCAAGTGAACCTTAATCATAAGCAAGTTAAAATATTGGTAAATAAAAAAAATTAGCATATAAGCTTGCTTTAAAAATAACTGGGAGTAAAACTAAATTTGCAGCACTAGTTGCAGATTTTAGGGCCATAACCTATCTCACTTATATTCAAACAAAACAACATCTGTTTAGCAGAAATGTCTATGGCATACCTTTACTGACTGATTAGATTGGAAGTAATAGAAACTGTTAACTAATCCAAGGGATGTCAAAAGGGCAAGTGTGAGAAAATTTGTATGGTAGCACTTACAGGCTGGTGCAATTAATTTTCATGATGTTTTAAAGAAATGTGTTTCCCTTTCTCTTTTTCTCTCTTTCTCTTTTCTTGTTTGCTACCACTTGGTCTTTTGTCAGAAACAGGTATTTTGCAACCTGCTGAAAAATGAAGGGTGCATATTTTCTTGACATTGAAATAATTTAATGTTCCAACCAGGTGCTATGTATAGAAATATTTTTGCAGAGTTGTTATAAGAAAAAAAAAATCATTTCAGGCACAAAATCTCAATAATCATGACAAGAAATTATTATTTTGCACAGATTGTATGAAGTACATATGTAAACAATAGCCAGTGTAAACAACTCTACAGTTAAAGAACTCAGTACATTCACTTCCCTTTGTCTGGAGTTTAGACGAGGTATATGGTCTAGCCCTATTATGTACAGAAACCATAGATGTAAACTTTCTTGAAGTTAGTTTAAAACTGTCATATACATGATGAGCTTGCATTGAGCAGGAGTTTGGACGAGATGACTTCCAGAGGTCCCTTTGAACCTAAATTACCCTCTGATCCTAACTCTTGCTCTTTAAAGAGCTAGGAATCAGACAAGCCTGCACCTATTTAGTTGCCTTTCCATGTGATAGGTGTTGAAGAGGTTTTGATTTTATTTGATTTGATTTTTTAACATTAATTAAGAGAGCGAGCTTGCTGCACTTTTAGTAGCATGAAGGACTAGCAGAAGAGGGATGTTCTTCTGAAGTTAAGTCCTTCATAACAGTAGAAGTGTTAGAGCTTGCTAGGGAGACAGCTAGAAATATCATCAAGTAGAGAATTGTATGGGAAGATTTAAAATGAGGAGGAAAGCTTATTTTCCCTTGTTGGAAGACAGACTCCAGTAGAACAAGCCACATAAGAATCACTGACCTTAGAATCAGTCTGAAGATATAATGTATTGCTCTTGAGTGATCTGTCTATATACAGACTATTTACCTAGAGAGGGTAGCCAGCATGATAAACATTGGTAGTATAGTTAAGTCGCTAGGGAGTATCATAACTCACACGGTCAAATAAAAGTTGTAATGCTTCAATCTGAAAGAGAAGAAACAGGCTTGTAATTCTGTATGCCAAAGTAATCTTGTTACTTCCTCCTTGAACTTCAAGCCTCATTTTTATATAGGAAAAAACTGCAATTCCCTGGCTAAAAAATGACAACCTCATTTCCAGCACCTACCCAAACCTTAACTAAGTCTTTGTTAGGCTTGGCATTCCAAAGAATCCTTTGCTCTGAACTGAGAAGGCCTTAAGGGGATGAGATATGAAGAAGTATCTCTATCTGTCTTTAGTTACTGACATCAGATATGATAAAGATTATATCCTGCTGTTCTGGATGCTTTATATGATTAAGAATAGTAATAAAATGTAATGAAGCTAGTACCAAGTATTTAAGTACACACTCTGACAAAATTTTATCTTCTGTTCCAGTTTGCATGATACTTTGTAACGATGCAATAGTTTGTTGGCAACACAACTTGTCCAGCTTGTTTATTTACATTATTTTGCACTGTCCTATGCGTCTTTACTGTATGTAATTGATCTATGACTGTTAGTGGTTTTGTCTAATGCTTTTTTTACATTAGCTAGTAAGTAGGTCTACAGTAATTAGGTGTGCAACACCACTAGACAATTGGCTTTATATTTGAAAGAAATTTTAGTTCTGTTGTTTGCTATAACAATTCTAGTACAGCTATCTGTATTTCTGAAAGCTATTAATGTTCTAAAGAGCTTCTTATTTCTGCAAATTCCTAAGTATCTGTGAGAAGCATCATCAATTCTGATCTAATTGTATAATGCTGTCTTACCAGAAAGGTTGCTCTTAAAGACCGTCACAAGCAATTTTTTTTAATAGCTCTCAATTCAGAAAAAAAACACAAATCCTTTTTATTTTATAAAGAGTAAGTAGAATCTCAACAAAATTTTACTAGCAGACCCCCCCCCACCCCCCATAATTTGTAATCTTAAAGTTAGCTTGCATTCTTTCATGATTATTAATGTGCAAAGACTGCTAGCCATACATGTGCCTCCTCTTTTTCATCTGAACTAAAGCTAGCACCCTGTAAGCAATATGTTATAGAATATGCCCTGGAGGTTCTCAGGTGCAGAATGAGTAAACTGCATGGTGGTAAAATCTAATTTTACCTCCTATCACCCCACCCACAAAGCGAAACAAACAAACAAAAAGCACTGTGGAAAGAAATCCATACTCGTACACTGAAGATAAACTTCTGTAGATTGCAGAGTTGTGAGAAATCATGTCAGTATAATAATGCTGTAATCCCTCCTGCAAGCCAAATGAATGTAGGAAGGCCTGACTGTGAGAGAAACTGTACTTCCTGAGGTCTCCATCTGTGATGTTCAAAGGTATAAATCACATGCAACTGAGGAACAGATCATATTACTGCTATTACAGTGAAAGGCAGGCATAAGGCATGTTCCCCAACTGTATGCTTTCCTTTTAAAGGGTATACAAACACAACCTGCATCTTAAGCAGACAAAATGTAGTTCTGGTGTCTTCTAGCAATAAATGTGGGCTCATCTGTTGCTGCCCTGTGTTTCATCACAGCGAAGACTAATCGCTAAGGTAATGTAACTTTAAGTGCTAGTGTACTAGTCTCTTATCACACTCTGTGCACCTTCCTCTATTTCACAATGCATAATGCTGAATTTACTAATGTTTTGCTGAAACATTGAGATCTCTGTCTGATTTTTCATCTTATCATGCATGTGTCTGTTTTGTTATGCTCTTTAAGAACTCTACCATGGAAAAGTGTGCTAGAATCTTTGAATGGTATTCCAGGAAAAAAAGAAGGCTCTTCAACTAACTTGCTAATAATAGGATTGTAAAGACCTATTCCATCTAGGCTCAGAAACCTCTTTACAGTCACTGAATTAATAGTAATACATGAGTAAACATAATGCTGAAAGCCAGGAACTGAGAGTTTACTCTTTAAGGTGGGATTTGTGGGTTTGTGCCACTTTACACAAGTGTGTGTACATACACACTTGCGTATACATTGTATATGTACATGTAGAAGAGTGTCAGGGTTTTGCCGGGGTGGAAAGAATAATGCCTTGGGAGATTAACTCCTGTTAAGAAAGTCAGTAGCAGACTCATTCACTTTCTTTGAGATCACAATGTGTTACTCCCTATTAAGTCAGTCTTTCAAAACTAGCCCCCAGATACAAGTCTAGGTAGTTTATTAACAGAACTGTTTGAAGAAATGCTGATTCAATATCATCAAAACATTCTGTGGGAACAAGTTGGTTTTTCCTAGTTACTCTTGACAGAAACTAGGCAGGTTTCCATGGAAACTTGCCTGCCTCACCAACAGTTTGCCTGTCTGGAGCCAGATTTCCAGCCATGGGATGAGTCTAAGCTGCTTGGCTGCTGGGGCTGTCAGGGTTCAGAGAGCTTGTGGAACGTCACCTTGAGTTTGTTTTGAAAAGCCAAGCAAAAATATTGCATCAATTTCTGTAAACAACATTTGAGGATTCTTGTCCTAAGAAATGTTGAAATCTTTTTCCAATAGGCAACAATTTTTCCCCCTCTCAGATTTCCATTCAGAAAAGGAATTTTGTGCCCTGACTACTAGGTTCTTGAAAAGCTGCCATATCTCATACTTCAGGTATGGACCTACAAAACACTCCACTGCTTTTAAAAAAGTCACAAGCTAGCAATAATTAGCCCTAATACTTGTCTGAGATGAACTGTAACTCATTGACGTGGCATGGTTTCAAAGCTGTCAGTGTAGGAAGAACACTGACTTGTGGCAAGACAGGTGTGAAGGCAGTTATTGCTTAATAAACATGTATATTGTTCTTTGTAAGTGCTGGTATTGGTGTGCTGTGAAAGAAAACTAGTCCTCTAACTGGCTTTTAAAATCTACACGAAGACTTTTTTTTCTGAAAATTTGAGATTTTTAAGATTTTCAAGACACAAGTCTCTGAAGGCAATATTTGACCTTGTTCTAAATTTGGATTTATTAAAATATTAAAAAATAAATGCAAAGTGTCTTTTTTAAACATGAAAAGAGGTACTGAACTACTGATCTACATGTGAAGAGATGTAGACAAAATCACTTTAAAACCCCCTTAAAAGTAAGGCATTCAAAAAAAAAGACAATCACACTTGATAGCTAAATTCTCTCTCATCCTGGCTGAGTTAACTTTTATGCTCTTCGTCTGAGAGTTCCTTACGAGGAATGTTTTCATCATGTTCTTTCAGATGTAGTCTTTTCTTTATTTCTCATTGCAAAGAGCTGTTGTCACTATTTTAGTCATCCTTCTGTTTTGTAAGCTGGGTGTTTACAGTGTAGTAGGAATATTAAAACCATCACTCGCACAGCAAAAAAGCTAATGGAAAAATCTTACTTGCAGCTGTGGAGGAAGCAGAATCATGTCTGAACTTACATATTTTAATCCCTAGGTAACAACAAAGTGTTGCACATCTTTGTGATACACACAGCATCAACTGGGAGAGGCAAAAATTGTTCAGGAGCGGTAAGAACATACTGAACAGCCAAACAGGAAAGATGTATGTCTTTTTATTCAGCAGATAAATACACATGAATGTACAAATCTTAACACAGCTAGTTCTTGCCCCACAGATCTTGTATCACATACTGTAGGCTCATGTAAAGCTCCGAGCCTTCTAGTCACTGTTGTCACAAAGTATTTTCAAACAAATTCATTTAACTAAGCATGACTCACTAGTCATTTCTGGCCTTGTTTTACTGCTTCCAAGCTTCATATTTGAATTCACGGTTCTTACTACTGTGGCATGCCTATGTCTCTGTACCCTAACGTAGTTGCTTTCTCCTATTAAATAGGAGCTCTTCTGTCTTTGTGTTTCATACTTGATCATGAAATACAGTGGGGAACCTTCAGCTGATGGAAAAGAACAAAGCTCCATCTTCTCAGGAAGATTTGAGATATAGCCTTGCTTCCTTCAGAATGCAAATCCAAAATGGTCTGCCTCTTTTTTTAGGATGGGAGAAATTATTTTCTTATTGCTGTTTTCTCCTCCCTTTCCCCCTTTTCTGAGTTGAAACACAGATATCCTTGGACTGGAAAGGTAGGATATCTCAAATTTCTGAGTACCTACTCTAGCAGGTCTTAGTGGGACTAGCTGCCATACTAATACCCCACCTTAATATTTACCTTTACAACCAGAAATGAATAACCAGCATTTGATGGGTGTTTCTGTTAAGATGAGTGTTGGTGAAGTACTGAGTACTGTTAACTTGATGTTCAGACTGTGACTATTGCCACTTTTCCCCTTTATAGCATTAATATTTTCCCTATTTTCATTCTTAAACACATGTAAAACACAGGTGATCATACTCCTATTTTTCAACTCTGACTATATGATTTTTTTGCAGGATCCCAACCTTCTGATGCAGTTAGATAGAATTTTGCCATTAGGCATTGGTCAAAATCCTTCAACCATTTTACCTGAAGGAACTGTCAGCTTTCTGGTCTCTCTTCTGAGGATCTCACTGCTCATAAAGCCACTGCTTTACTTATTTAAACATCTGCCCTTAAGGAAAACCAATGCAATCCCTCTCACTACCATTATTTATATTATTTTCTTTAACAATAAGGAGGTATCCTTTCTGCAAGTGGTGACCTGTGATTTTCCTCTTTCTTCTAATTTTTTCATGTGAATGTTTCCTTACTGTCTTAAATTGTCTCTTCTGTTCTGTTTGTCTCATCTCCTGATTGTGTGCTGAGCAATGAGACTGAGTTTCTTGGGGCCAGAAATTATTTTCTGTTTCTTTTACCACATCTAACACAAAATACACCTTTTCCCAAGCCTTTTAACATCTAATGTAGTCTGATACCTGACTAAGAGTCCAAACTGTTGTGTGTTATCTGAAACTTTAGTGTATTCATTTAAGAGGGTTTACCTACAGGGGAAGATAAAATAGGCAGCGTCGTCTTACTTTTCTAGGATAAATGTGTGTGGAAAAGTTTGGACATTCAAAATACTAGTTATAAAATGGGGCTGCCTTTGACAAATGAAGTGCCAATGCCCTCAGGAAAACACAAGATGGAATAATATGTCAGTTATTAGCTGGCAGAAAATCTGAGGTACATTTTTATACCCTCTGTTATTTAACTGTGGATGCAGTCACTGCATGTATAGTGGGCCAGATTAATTCATGTTCCTGCCTGTTTGAAATACTCTGGGGTGGTATCAGGAAGCCAGATCTATCCAGCAGACTATTCCCTAGATACCTGACATATGCTCACAGACTGTGCTTTAGCTTGGGTTGGCAAAAGATTGGGGCATTTTTAGAACTATGTCATCCTCATACCTCCAGCTAGGTGCTATCTTCTCTGGGTGTTTGCTTTCAGATACAGGTTAGAAATGTTCAGGATCCTTATTCTATGACATAGTGCAGGTTCCTGCTAATAAGCTCATATCTGTGAATGGTTTCCTGGTGATTCCTACCCTTTGCACTAAGCTGGTACAGGGGTTTTGTTGGTTGTTTTTACCAGACTTGTTCAGTAGGCATGAAATATTCATCCTGCAAAAAGAAAAAAAGGAAAGAAAATGCATCAGCTTCTGAGATGACTGAATATTACACACTGAAAGATGTGGGAATATGTGCAGCAAAGAGAAAAGAATTCTTCCATGGAAGAAACTGAGTTAAATAGTAATGATTTATTAATGATGTCAGGGATAGGTTTTTTACAGTTCTAATTCCTTGAAAAAAACTGTCTGACCCAGAGGAAAATTATTGTCATAGTATTCACAGTAAAGCAATTAGTTTTCAGCAATTAAAAAGCAAACTGTAATACCTATTCTCCTTTTTCTTCTTGTAGACTGTATAGCCCTGCTATTATACAAATGAAATAATGCAGGCCTAAAGGTTGCTACCATATGTCCTGGCTTGGCTTAGGAGAATAAACCGACAGCTAATCAGCATTTGATAGCCAGTTTGACAGAGGTGTAGTTTTGTTTAATTGTGGCCTATTCAGTTTATGATAATGCACCATACCAAAATCAATTTACTTTTTTAGTACTTTTTGGGTTATCAAGTCCTTCACATTAACAAATCTACTGTTCAGAAAGATAAGTCAAGAAAAGGTTAGTTCAGGAAACCTGACATTGTGTCATACAGAAAAACTAATGTGAGCAACTAATTTGTCAGTAAATATCAGATATGGGGAAGAAACCAATGAGAGACGGGGGGTGGAAAAAAACCCAACAACAACAAACCCCCCCCCCCACAACCCAAATCCAAACCACCAAAAAACCTTTTCCTAATTAATATCATAGCAAAGCAACAGTTTTATTTTCTATGGGGAAGTTATACAGACAAATGAGCTGAATTTATGAATCTTGTATGTTGTGGCCAGGAAGGGAAAAAGAAAATCCTGATTTGGGGGGTTTGTTGCTAACTTTGAATAGTTAGATTCGTTGCTTATGACAAATAACCAAAAGCCATACCAATAGATGTGTAAGCATTTAACACTTTTGCCAGTCAAATCTCTTCTACAAATCTTCACAACTATGTTTAGAAAACGAAGTATTTGGTGTGATCTACAATTCCTGTCTCACGTGTGTGTGTTTCCCAGACTATGTAATAGGAAGCAATTATTAGAGAAAGTATTCAGTTCAATATGGATGTAAGCCTACACCTCATATAGTCCAAGGAGTAGTTATCTTCACTATGTGGTTCAATTTAAAATCAGCTTCAGAATTCATCTACAGTGGATTTGATTAATTGTTATATGATTAATGCTGTGGTGGTAGCATTGCAACTGTTGTTTGACTGGGATTGACTGATTGACAGACTGACACATTTTTGTTCATTGCTTTTGTGTGTCTTTCTCTGGATCTGTGTTAAATGCTACCACATCATTCTGATGCAAAAAAAATTTGAAATTCTCTTTCAAAACTTGTGGTTGCTAGTGTTGTATAATCCTTAGTCTAGACCTTCCTAAACTGTTGCAGAGAGTGCGGATAGGTTGGAAATGTTGTTAAGATGTAGTTTCAGGTGTACAACCTGGTGGATAGAAGGTTCCTAATGCTGACGCAAAACTGTACTGCAGCGACGTGAGCATATAACAAATGTTATTGGGAGTCACCAAATAGCTTTTCTTGTTTCAGGCCATACTAACCTTTGTGAATCTTTGAAAGTATTTACTTCGATACTATTGGTTCACTTTCCAATAAGGTAATTATCTCTTGGGGAGGCCAGAGAGTATGCTGAAGGCAGGCAGGAAACAGATTTAAAGATAGGAACTGGTGAAAACAAAGTAGGGAGTAGACCAAGCAATTTAGACTGGAAAAAGGGAGTGGAAATGGAAAGAGAGATTCTAACATGCCCAAATGTAGTTATCGATAATTTATAGAACCTGTTATTTCTTCAGTTAGAAATATGGTAAACATAATTATACCAGCTTTTGAAGGAGACAATCTAAATTGAAATGAGGGGTTTGAACTCCTCAAATTAGTTTTGGCAGCCCTACCATACTAAAAGTATATCATGATTTTCTAACTCCACTGTTAGCAAATCTACTCATTGAACTGGTTGGGTTTTGAGGATTTTTTTGAGCATTTTGTTACCAACAATGGCTCTAAACTAGGTGAAGAATATTTGTATAGACTCACTGCTTTCTCATTAGAATTGTCTCTCACGTCTACCTCTTTTAAGACAATGTTTATCTATTATAGTCTTTCTTAGAGTGGCTTTGATTTAGCAGCATTTTTTATCTGGTCCTGGAACATATATGGATCATGTCATCAAGTGTCTGTTCCCTGACCTGTTTTACCAAGCACCACACTAATATTTGGACTGGCATAGGAGAAAAGGTGATGTTTGCAGGGAAGGGAGATACGAAAGAAACAATTGGGCCAAGCAGCTGCTTAAATTGAAACTACTGCTGAAAGAAATGCATGTGAGACGTTGGGTTTTGGAGATCTGGAATTCATTTCCTGTTTTGCCACAGACTTCCTAATTCTTTGGTGAGTTACCTAAGCTCAGACTGATAGTTATTTTATTACCTAGTTGCCATGGATTTTTATGGACATTAGAAGACTAAGTGCTAATGTGAGTCTGGACTTATACCCTTGTACCTTTGTTAGGTATCTCTAAACACTTTGAAAATAAAGAGGAATGAAAAAAAAATTGAAGGACTTGGATGTTAGGAATATGGGAACATTGTCAAATAAAAGATCCATTTTTCATGTAACTACATATATATATTCACATGTACTTGCACAGGACAATTGCTAATGCGTCCTTTACTGGGGTGTGGTGAGTGCAATTTATGTTCTCTGAGGCAATATGACAAGTCAGGATTTGATCTTCTTGGCAAAGGAAATTTCAATGGGTAAAACCTGATTTGCCTTTTCCTTTGGAATAAAATGCTTCCCAATAAACAATGCTGGTGAATCCTTTTCCAAGTTCCTTCAGAAAAGAGTAAATGAGCCAGCAAGCAAGGTTTTTTGAATGACGCTTTCTCATAAGAGTGTTGGAGGTCAATGAGATATGTAAAGCTTCCTCTAGCATGTTCAGGCTTAGCACTCCCTTTCCCTGGAATAGTATCAGAGATGAATAATTTTTTCCTGTGTAAAGTTTATTGTTTGAGACCTGTTTCTCACCTTAGAAAAAAATAACACCCCTTCCCTCTGCTCCCCCGCAAAAAGCAGAAGTTTCCATGTCCGGCTTTGTCCTGACACACCTTCTGAAATAATAAGTGGAAGTCACAGTTCTTCAGTACTGCTTTCGTCATAACAAAAAGGTCTACAGAAGCCTGGGAAAATAAAAGAGAGCAAGTAGCAATGTGTGCTGAAGTTCAAAGGGTGGGTTTCACTTACGGTTGTATGTTTCACGTTAGCTAGCCAAAATGCTGTTTGTTGATCAAATTACATGAGTGAGTGATCAAAGCATTCATCTTCTGTAAGCCAACTCCTGTTAATGTTAAGTATGGGAAAATGGGGAGAATGTGAACTCAATCAGAAGAGGCAGATAATTTGAAATTATTAAATGGGGACTTGAGGGGATTCTAGGCTGTCTTTTGACTGTGTGGGAGAGCTTTATAAAGCACAACTTGAAAACATATTTCCAAATATTAGAATTAGCCTAGCATAAATCAGTAACTTTTTTCATAAACAAGAACTGCTTTTTCTAAGAATAGCAAAACTGTGATGCTTGAATAAGAGCGTACTTGGTTTGTATTTACCCCAGGCCTCTGCAACTCTTTTTATTGTGGAATTATTTTTTTCCCCTTTGCCACTTAGAATCTGTTCTCTCACAGTATATATCTAACAGCATTTTTTGGTAAGTATCCAAAATACTTTCAATGAAATGAATAAATTATTTGATGTGTGAGTGCTTAGCATGCTACTTTTCATCTCAGTTATGGATGTATTCACTGTCATCTACTCAGTTCCTGAAAACAACTGACCATCAAATCTTTGAGGATTTATCACACTTTACATTTTAAAATGGAAGTAATTTCATACAAGAAATTATTTACTCTTGAGTTTTCATAATAGTAGCAGGGGGCAGCAGGGACAGGGAACACGTTAAAGAAACTAAGAAGTGTATTGAATTTCATGTGGAAGATTTGGATGTGGCTAGAATTAGGTATGTTTTACAGGAAAATATTGATAGACTGTACAGAACAAGCAAAGAATTGGATGTAAGGAACTAAATACATGCTACGAAGTGCCTGTAGAATTTACTTAAATCTCTATCAGTATATTATTGGGGTTTTTAAAAATGTAGAATTTACTATATTTTTGTTATAAATCCTGAATTTGGGTAATGTTCTCACTCTCATTGAGACTGTGCTATAGCACAAACATTGTAGAAAGAGATTTGCCCTAGAATTGAGGGCAAATATTTATTCATGTGTAACAGACCTTTTTTAAGAAACTCTTGAGTTTTTCGGCATGCTTAGAAATGAAATTCAGAGAAAATGTATTCACATTGTCCTCTCACTTCCTGAAAAGGTATGAAATGGTTCTTGGATAGAAATTCTGGCAAAAGCATTCTTACACTGTTTCCATTCTCTCCCTACCCTACAGGTATTCTAGAAAAAGAGAGAAGAAAGAGCAGGAGGAATAGTTATATCAATATTGTTTCCCTTCTTTCCTTTACTGTACACCCTCTGCTATGTGTTTAATCTATTGCAAGTGTCAAATCTATAGGAAATAATTTTTAGAATAAAAAGCCTGTTCAAAGGAAGGAAAGGATGGGGCTTGTTTCTTAGCAATAGGAAGAGTACAATATGTAACTTTCACAGAGAATGTGTCTATTGTACAGTATAAATCACAAGTAATTTCACTATCAAAATATGATGATTATATTTTAAAAATATTAGCTTTAGATAACTGAATATTGTGTTGGCATTCCTTCCAGTACATTTGTGACAACTCTGTGATCTGAAGACAAACCAGCAAACCATTTTAACAGCAACTCCTGTGAGTTTCATATGATCTAATTTATTTTCCATCTTTGGAATGAATATGAGAGGCTAGTGATAAATCCCAAATGGAAATAGGTGGAGCCCCCTTTGTCCACATGAAAATACACAATACACCCTCCTATGTTTTATGGTAGATAGCTAGCATTTGACTATTTTATCATGCAAAAAGCTCTGTATTGTTCAGTTTGCATGCAATCTGCCTGTACAACTGATGAGTGTCTCTGAATAACAGGGATGAACAAAAAGAACTTAATCAAAAGCATGAAGAAGCAATAACCTCACAATAAACTGACTTCGCTGAGGGACAAAAAATATGCTCTTTATATGTACTGTATATAATATGCCTATTTCCCACAAAAATCAAAGATTTATGGTCATATGTCAAGGATGGATTTTTACCCATGTGCCTGGTAAATGGTACTTTCTGTGCCTTTTGGTAGAGAACATGATTTTAAGTTGGTTTTTTTTCACTTGTTCTGTGTTGAAAAGACTGATAGTGAAAAGCAGAGAGTTACTTTATGTGATTCAGAAGGGTGTGAGGAACAATAGCAACCAACACTTCTTGGGATGGGAAAACTCCTCTCCTCCCTAGTGAGTAAGGAAGTCTATCCACACCCAGTATTTTCCAGAGGCCATTCACCACCAGAGGAGACTAAAAGACGGCAGGGGAAACTGAATTCAGTATAGTGTAGGGATAAGATAAAGGGTGATAAAACAGATGAAGTAATGGTTCTAAAGGTATGTTTCTTACTTGTTAGGAACTGTTTTTAAATGTATATTCATTAGTGATGCTTTGTCAAGGCACAGTATTATATGAGTAAGAATTCAAAAGAAATTTCCCTTAATATATCTTGACTATAAAATGGCTATTATATGTATATTTTTGTATGTATATGTATATATATGTAATGACTGAAAATATGGAAGAAAAAACGTGTGAAGAAGGGAGGGTGTTAGCAAGTGTATATTTCTGCAAATTGCAGTAATTTCTCTGTTATACTAAGGTGCTTATAGTCTCATAATCTTTTCCAAAAACATCCAAAAACCCCAACTCCTCACCCCAAACCCATAAGTTATATCAATAGTTGTGAGATGCGATCAGGCCCATGATATCAAATTCTTATTCAATGTTCTGAGCAACCCCACTGACATCGTAGTGGCATACCCCAAGAATATTTGTTCACAGGCTGCTTAAACTAGCTTTGAACTAGTTAGCTCAGATACTTTTGAAGTGGTAGTTGAATCAGATTTCCTAAACAAAAACATCACCTGAGTGACTTGAAGTTTTTGGCATTCTCAAGATTTTACTGTTTCCTTTCATTGAGTAGGCAAACAAAGTCAGGCTGGCTACAAAGCACATGTTATCTTGACAGATGAAGTTAAGGTCTTCCTAGGAAATACACATGGCTGTTTTGTCTGCTAGATATGGATCCAATACAGGAGTTGCAATGGAAAACAAGCTAACAGAAAGCTGTTGGACTAGGTAGCAAGGAAGATATTCAACTTCTGGAAAAATCATAAGTTTTCCCCAAGAATATTAGCTAGACTACCCAAGCAAGCCCTGAGACTGTTCAGCAAACAGTGTATACAAGTGGTAAATTTGATCTGAAATCCACTCTTGAAGCAATAGCTGCATATCAGTGTAAATGCATCAAGAGACACCAACCAGGAATTGTGGGATTGCTAATTATGGACATCTGTTTTGAATGTCTGCCACTGACTGGTGATCACACATGGAATACATAGAAAGAAAATATTTTTCCATAGACAGGAGCCTTGTGAAATCTCTCTGGATAGTCTCTCGTAACTTGCTAATGGCTCAAATTTGTTTTTGTTTCAGTTGGCACACTAAAAGCATAAAACATTTTTAACCTTCTGTTTTCAAAAATCAGTTCACAAGGGTAAAAAATGTGAATCTGACTGAAATGTGATGTGAAAGAAATACCATATTCTATTTGTACTTCTTCTACAGAGAGACTGGATCCTCTTAAAGGCAAAATAAAACACTTCAGATATCAACATTTAAAGATCTTATTCCAGCTGTGGCCAAAACAAACAAATAAACAAACAAGCAGCTTAGCCAGTAAAGAAACATGGGGCACATATGTTAATCATCATTCTTGATTCCTGTAAAACCTATGGGGACTGACACTCTGTAATTCCATTTACTTACATGTGACTTTTACCTCACAGGGTTTCCAGGATGAGATTTAGAGGTCAGGTTGCACATTCCTTCATTCACACAAAGTACTAAAAACTGTCTTCCAATGACATTATTTTAGAGAAATAGGTACATTCAAGTGGCTGATCATCCAGGCAATATTTCTGCAGACAAATTGTGTGGGTTTGAGCAACACAGAGACAGTAAATTTTGAACAAAAGTTAACTCAAACACAATCTTTCTCCTGAGCATCTGCCTATTCAACTAAACAGTCAAAAAAAAAAACCAAAACAAAACAAAAAAAACACCCCAAAACCAAACCCCAAAAACTCAAGTAATGTTAACAATTGCCAAACCTTAATGAATCATTCATTCTTCCAAAAGATAAAATGTTTCCCCAAATGTTAAATGTGAGGTATGTACATACATGTGTTTTCTAGTTTTGAAGCCTAAGGAAGTAGTAAGAATCCTCCCCTTAGACTATTTCTTCACTTCCATTTTTCAGTAGAAGTACAAAACACAAAGGTGGGTTGTTTTGTTAGGTTGTCTTTTTCCCCTTCATTCAAAAGAAGTGAAACCAACTCTTATTTTAGTCAACAGGAATGCAGCTATCTCCAATGCAGACTGGGCAAGGTTTTTACATATATGGTCCTTAATTACACAGAGGCTTTTTTCCTTGTTATAACTTATTCATAACTTATTCATAACTTATGAAGAAATGGGGGAGTGGTGTTTAAATTAATCTTCAGCAAATAGAGTCAAAACTAAGCAAAAGGAAAAATACTGATGTTCTAAGGAATTTTAGGTCATCTCTATGTTGCTAGGAGGTAACTCATTCTGGAGCACATGATTTTGCATGTGAATACTTTCCAATGAAATATCATTCCTGCTAACATCAGTCATCAATAATTTGTTTTGCTGTTGAGGCCAGTAAAAATGAATAAGGCAGTCTAACATTTCCAAGAACTGAGTATAGTAGATTAATGATATATTTGATGTTGAGGTATGTGTGTAGGGAGTTCAGTATCTTTGTAGGCTAAGCTAATTTCACGGCTACTCCTATCAGCACTAGCACTTCCTGAACTAGACTAAGGATCTCTGAAGTACAACTTTAGCAACTTTGGTAAAAAAATAATTTGAAGATATAACCTCAAATTTAGATGATATTCTATTAAACACTGAACGGCCTAGCATAGTGATAGTAAAGAACTGATCAATGTTTTTTATACTTTAAAGAAAACTGCAGATGTTTTACAAGAATAAGTTTTCTGATTATTCAAATTTCATGATGCATATGCCATGTCCTTGCTCAGTATAATTTTCCTCCTAAGGGGTGGCTATGTTTAGCTTAGGTTCTTTTTTTTCTAGTTTACAGTCTTTGCCTTTGAGATTCACTGGGTTGTTTAAGGAACACAGGGCAAAGAGGCTAGAGATTTAAGACTTGGATTTTGAAATAGTTCCTCAAGTGGATTTTCGGGCATGATGAACAGGTCCTCTGTTTTATTGATGATTCTTTAAACATGTCTTCTGATATTTCCTTCTTGTCAGTCGGATGATTTTTTAAATTGTATTTTGTACTTATATATAAATGAGTTATACAGCCTTTTAGACAGACGGTTAATTTACCTAAGGCTAGCACAGTATCATATAAGGGTTGCTGTGGCTTCTTTTCCTTCACATTTTTTTCTTGTTCACCAAACTAATACAGAAATGGGAAACAAAAGAGTAAAAGTAACATGAAGTTTTCTTCCTGTACATGATTCAGAGAACACTTTACTGTTTCCCTTAAAACCCATGAGGACCTACAGCTGAAACTCTATGAATCCTTGAATTTAAGCAATACATGTTGGTTGAATTTGGGAATATGTCTTTATATGTAAAGGAATCTTCCAGATGCTTCATAATCTTCATTTTATGGAGATTTCTAAGCAATGTGGTTTTATCACAGATTGTGTGGTAACAATAGTGAGACCGATATAATTTAATTATTGTTTTGGTTTACTGTAACTTTCAAATTTGAGACACTTACTTTGCATCTCATCGTGGTGGGTTGACCCTGGCAGGATGCCAGGCACCCACCAAAGCCACTCTATGACTCCCCTCCTCAGCTGGACAGGGGAGAGAAAATATAACAAAAAGGTCGTGGGTTGAGATAAGGACAGGAGAGATCACTCAGCAGCTACCATCACAAGCAAAGCAGACTTGACCTTGGGTAATTAGTTTCATTTATTACCAGTCAAATCAGAGTAGGGTAATGAGAAATAAAACCAAATCTTAAAGCACCTTCTCTCCACCCCTCCCTTCTTCCTGGGCACAGCTTCCCTCGCAGTTTTTCTACCTACACTCCCAGTGGCGCAGAGGGACGGGGAATGGGGGTTACGACCAGTTCATCACACATTGTTTCTGCCGCTTCATCCTCCTCAAGGGCTGGACTTCTCACACTCTTCCCCTGCTCCAGTGTGGGGTCCCTCCCACGGGAGACAGTCCTCCATGAATTTTTCCAATGTGGGTCCTTCCCAAGGGCTGCCGTTCTTCACAACCTGATCGAGCATGGGTCCCCTCCATGGGCTGCAGTCCTTCAGGAGCACACTGCTCCAGCATGGGTCCCCCACAGGGTCACAAGTCCTGCCAGAAAACCTGTTCCAGCATGGGCTCCTCTATTCACAGGTCCGCAGGTCCTGTCAGGAACCTCTCCAATGCAGGCTTCCCAAGGGCTGACAGCCTCCTTCGGGCATCTACCTGCTCCAGTGTGGGGTCCTCCATGGGCTGCAGATATCCACCGTGGACCTCCATGGACTGCAGGGGGACAGCCTGCCTCACCATGGTCTTCACCACAAGCTGCAGGGGAATCTCTGCTCCGGCACCTGGAGCATCTCCTCGCCCTCCTTCTTCACTGACCTGGGGGTCTGCAGGGCTGTTTCTGTTACATGTTCTCACTCCTTTCTCTGGCTGCAGTTTCTGTTGTACAGCAACTTTTTTCGCTTCTTAAATGTGTTATCCCAGAGGCACTACCACTATCACGGATGGGCTCAGCCTTGACCGGCGGCGGGTCCGTCTTGGAGCTGGCTGGCATTGGCTCTGTGGGATGTAGGGGAAACTTCTAGCAGCTTCTCACGGAAGCCACCCCTGTAGCTCCCCCACTACCAAAGCCTTGCCATGCAAACCCAATACTCACATTAAGACAGATTTTGTTCTGTGATTTTACCACTTGCATAACAAACAGATCTTAAAATAATTGCTCCATAACTATGGTAGAAACATTGCCCCTCTTTGGAAGTAGAAGTTAATATTTCAAATCCTGTTACTTATACTTCAGTCATGTGCCACCTGATCATGTGCTTTCTGTGCTTTTCAAAGAATTTCCCCCCAGCATTTACATACATGAGATCTGTACCCACTGAAAAACACAAGCACGAGCCTTAGAGGGTGAAAGGCTATGATCCACAAGGAAATCAAACTGCATTCCTTGCACACAAACTCACCTATACCAAGTTATGTTTAAACATAAGAAGGATTGCTTTCCTCCCACTACCTGGTGCAACAGTTTCATGAAAATAAACTACAAAAATAAATTGAAATATCTTTTTGCTCAGCATTAAGTAAACCTAAGGAACATAGAGAGATGACTTCATATAGCTTGAGAGAAATAAAAACATCTATTTACTAGATCAGAAACACATCTATGAGGCACTAATGATGTTCACATACAATGTCCTTAAACTGTAATTTCTTAGGGAGGTGATACTAAAAACCATCTGAAGCATTGGCAAAAAAGTCAGGGTCAAGGGTCAAATCTATCTTCATGAGAAGACAAGATCACACAATTTAGCAAGTTATTTACATATGGTTTTATGTATGATTTACCTTAAGTATCATCTACCTGATTTTACTAGTGCTCTGCTCCTTCTGTTAGATTTGACAGCAGCTGCTGATTCCGCTTGTTTTCCTGTTGGCCTGTGATTTTCTTGTTGAAGTGAATCTTCAGTTGTTTTTCCTCCTTTCTCACTAGAGTGAAGAATGTAGGTGACAGAGCCTTATCTGTAAGGTCCTAGCTCTTGACTTGCTAAGCTCTTAAAAGCCACAGAGCATTCTGGAATATATCTTTATCAGATAACTGAGGCTCAGGATTATAATTTGAGAATCCAGGAACAATTACAAGTAGTTTTCTTGTGATCCTAATAGGAAAGGTTTCTACATTTAGAAAGGAAATTAAATTAGTTCTGAAATTTTGTTGAAGCTGACCAGCTGACACCTATCCTGAGCCTGCCAGAAATCATTAAAATTCCAGTGAAGCACAGAAGTACTTTAGTGTCCCTAATCGGACAGATTTCTGCGTCTGGTCAACTGTTATAGTGAGGACCATGAAAAAAAACAAAACAAACCCCGAAGAGTTTTATATCCCCCTTTCCCCCTGCCAAAAAAAAAAAGCTGGCTTCTTAACACACAGAAAATATGTGTGACTAAGCTAAAATGGAAAAACAAAGGGTTTACAGCAGTCTATGCCCACTGTGTCCATGAAGGTATGGATTTTCTATATAACAGACTTTAAAATCACCTGTAGTCCCAAAGAAATGTATTCCATTCCTTCCAAGGCTTAGTTATCCAATTCCTGCTCCTTGTTCAGATCTTTCCATTTAAGACTTAGGCTTTTAGCCCCAGACCATGTCTTTTCTCTCACAGACATCTCTGGAAGCTTCTAGTTACATAATAATTAGTCAATTTAAAAAAATCTTCTTTGAAAAAATATAAAAATTTCACTAAAATATACTGTCCTCCAATCTATCAATGAAACAAATACATGTTTTAAAGAATAATAAAGCTCTATATACAGTGTTTGTTAAATATGTTATTTTTTTTCAGATGCCACAGCCATGAGTGACTAGCATGCACCCTCTCAGTGTGGCTAGGAGGTGATTACTCATTCTAATATTGAGTGTCTTAATGCATACTTTCATTACAGAAGTCAAGATTGGAAGTAATATTTTTGTATTTTACTAGTTGTCAAAATTTGGCATATCCTGGAGATTCTGAGTGAGTTTGACAACTGCCACTGGTGTTGTCAGAAACTCTGGAAGCTTTCTGGGCTCCTGCAGATGCAAATGGAATGTTAAAGAGACTGATATCTACAACCACTTCTTTTCAGGTGCTTCTGTATCACTGACAAATGTAGGCTTCTATAGAGTCAAAACCACAGGGTACTACGTGAATATGGTAAAAACCAGTCATTTCTTGGAGAGCACTTAGAGACCTAGTACAGACTTTAAAAATTATTCAGGGAGAAAGTGTACTGACTTCCCAATATGTTTGCAGAATTACTATCCAAACATTCATCACAGGAAGAAAGAAAAAGGAAAGAAATGAAGCAGGTTTACAGAGAAATTTAAATTCTGTGATTACCTTCTGAGGAAATGTATACAGATACAAGGGTGACAGAAGGCATTGGATCAGAATCTTCAAAGCTTAATCAAACACCTGAAATGCAAATCCATTCTTTTTACTTATTCTCTTTCAATGCAACTGAGATGGCTCCACCTTATGAATTCAGTAATCAAATGATTAATCAATAGATATGACTATTCCTTTTTTTCTGTAGAATACCTCCAGTTTATATTACAGGTACTATGTAGTTTACCTCTATTTCTATTACATGAATTTTATCCCATAGGCTACTTAGTAGTTGCACTTGGGTGGCAGAAGAGTGATTATAAGAATGATTATTTAATCCTTTCTTATCCTCTCCACTATTCCCCACACTTCAAAAAAAAAAAAAAAGTGACATTAGGTGATGTTGTTTGTGCAAAGGAATTGTATTTTGCTTCTCAGAATGGAAATTGTGCTATAGCTTGGAGCAGAAAAAGAAGTAACAGATTGCTTTAGAAAATTTTAAGCCAGTAACATCTCACTGGGTATAGAATTAAGAAACCTGAAGAATTACAGTCCTGTTGTAAGATTATTTAAAAAAAAACCAACCTGCAGAGAGCTCATTTTCAGTCAACTAACTTATTCTTTCCTTCTATGGCTTCTTTATTTATGCTTGCCAAGTTCTTCTCTAGTTTAGACCAACTGAGATAAACAGAAGCAGTCAAAACACATTCTGTTAATATTGCTTTACCATTACTCGAACCAATTATGAATTAACACCACTTGCAAAATTAATAGCAGTTAGGAATGAAGAGAATGGAGAACTGGAAACAAAACTACCCAATTTGCTCTGTTTGTTCCTAAGGAAACTTTTTATTTGTGATGATACAGTGTACTTCTTTAGCATGTTTGAATGTTGTAGCTATGAAACAAGAAGTAAAAGATTACTTGCCGTATACTGAGGGGACACCATTTTAAACCAGTAATGGCTTAGTGGCCTCAAATCACAAAAATGTTATTTTATTTCTGTGCACTTCTGAGTACTTTTTTTAATACTCGAAGTGTACAATACCACAAATTCAAATACCACAGAATAGGATGTGATGCTTTTATATAGGCTACGATAAATGAAACTAGCAGGAATCTAGCAAGGACCTCAGTAATCTTTATGTGAGGAAGTGATACTTCAGAAATTGCCACTATGTAGCAGACAACACCGTAGGGTGAAAATGTTCCATCAACTGAAATTTCTCACTGATAGTCATGTTTTCTTTTTACAGTTTCCTGTTTTCAGGTCAGACTTCCGTAACTTGACTGTGGCTGCTTCCTTCTCCTTGCATAAATTACTGGGAAAGTAATTGAGTCCCAGAGTTGCAAGGACTGATTTGTCTAATGCTTAAGGTCATGTTTTTCTCCAGCTAACACATTAATATCCTCTTCAAAGATTTTACTAGTCTCTTGATATGAGGTGACTGAAACTACTAGGGTGTCGGTGCAGTTCTGTTAAGAGTAACTCCTACAGCACTCAGTCTGGTGAATTATAAATTCAGATTTACGATACAAATGTTGGCATGAATTCTGAAAAAATTATCATCTGCAAATGAATAGTAGTCTGTTGGCATCTTTTTTCTGGAGCTTAGCAGTAAAACTTGAGATCAGACTATTTACCTTCAGAATAGCAATGCTTACTAGAAACTGTATTTGTTTGAAAGATTTGTTGATGACTTATTGTTATATGTAAGATCAGGACTGCAGTAGAAGGATTTCATGTGTACCTATTAGATAAAAGTTAAAAAAGAAGTATCAATCATTCTGATTTTCCCAGGACATACCAGCTGCAACATTGCAGATCCTGGTGTGAACAAAATTTTACAAAATCCTAACTTTGTCCTAATTTAACTCAATACAACTAGTATTGGTTGTAGCTGGCATTTTTTAAAGGACATTCAATGTGCATATTTGCCTGTAGATGACTGATAGTTTATCACCCTGGCTGGAATCATATCAATAAATGTATCAGCATCACCAGAACATGACAGCAACTGTTGAATCCTCTGCCTCTGTGTATGTTCCCTGCTATTCTGTCAGAATTGATTCTTCAAAGTGCAGATGTTCATGGAATCATATTAAATGAAGATAATGAAGTTGTTCAGTGGGTTTTTTTAACTTTTTTTTTTTTTTTTAAGTGTTTTAAGGAGTGTTCTGTGAGCAGTGTCTGATGCTTTCCCATTGTTCTGTGGGAGAAAATGAATGCAGATACCTGAAGCAACAGAATGCTACATTACAAAGTTTAAGATATTCATTAAGCAGCTTTTTTTTCCCCCTAAAGAAAATACAGCATAAGTTTTTATTAAGAAACTTCCCTTGAAGTTATTGTTGTAGCCTAATGGTTGCACTCTTTTAATACAGCCTAGTGTGTGGCTGGCCTTCTTCACCAGAAGAGCACACTGCTGAGTTTTGCTCACCTTTAGGACTCCCCAGTTCTCTTCTGCAAAGCTGCTTTCTACCTCATCTGCTCTCAGCCTGTACAGTTGCAGAGGGTTAGTCTGTAAAGGAAGAGGAACTACAGTGCCAACCATTGTTATCTGGTTTTTAATATGAGCAGAAGCAAACTTTGGTTTGATCAGCTTAATCAGTTCTGGCCTATAGCAGCTCAGCAATCTGAAGCTTTATCAATGAATGTCATAAGTAATGCGATTATAGCACTCTCCCAGCTGGAAAAATGCATTGTCTTTTTCAAGAGCAAGTAAAAAGAAAAAAATAGTTGACTAGATTAGCAGCAATACAGGCTTTGGAGGAGCTGCTCCAGCTGTTAAAGGCAGATTTTGTAAAGTTCAAGGTACTGGCTCGTAGCATACTCATATAATGCATTTGACAGGTAAATTGAAGGTAACCTGATGCCAATTAATTTGGAATATGTAGCTTCAAAATTCATAAGTTTTTTAAATATACACAAATCATCACATTGCATGAATTTTAAATTGTTTTTTTCTGAGTTTGTTGAAATGTGCTAGATGAGTACAGCAGTTTTTCTTGATTACCACTGTTTCTGGCAGTTGAATGAATCCTGAAAGTTTGCAGCAGTCTGAGATACTGCTTCATATTTCAAGAAAATATCCTAGAGTACAAAAAAAAGCCAGCTGGACATTATGTCCACACCCTTGTTTGATTCAGGAGATGTAATTGGTTTTCTGTTACAGAAGGCCTATTTATTGATGCGTGTTTGAACATTGAATTCCATTTGGCAAGAATCTGTTTCCAAAATTGAGCTCTTTTACAGGTTTTAAGCTCTCTTTCTACAGATAAGTGGATTCTGTGGTTCAGAAAGGACTTGTCATGGATTGTCAAGTCATTACAAGAAATATTTTCTTTTTCCCGTGAGATGACAGGATGGTTTTAATTTGTTTTTTCCTGTGGCTTCTGCTGAAGCTACTGACTCAGAATTTTGCAGTCACTTCATAGATTAGAAATTAGGGCAGGAAAGTATATGTAATTGCCTTTTTCCTGCTGTACTGGCCAAAAAGTGGCATAAATCAAATTAATAGATTGTTCAAACAGTCTGTACTCAAAGAAAAGAGTGACATCTTGAATGAAATACAAACTAAAGGCAGTATGATGTTCACGTCTTCTCTTAGCTTCTGCCTGAGGACAAATCTCTTAGTTCTCTACTTGTACTGAGCACAGTAACTAAGAAACCAGTAGGCAGAAGGTAAAGATACCAGGTTTGCTAATATGTTTATATATTGCAGGGCCTTCTTGGAGCCATGGGAGCACCAGGAAAACTAGGATCCTTTCTAACATAAGCCTTTATTTGCACTATATTTGAATGTGGGAAGGGCAGTTTCAGCTATATATATAGGTGGTTTTTATTGTCATTATTCATAACGTGACTCTTTCCTTTATATTGAAGCTGTTGCAAAGGAGTACAAATATCTTTCTAAGGAAACTTTTACTGCAACAAAACATGAAATCCTGTACTCTCACTGAATGCAATAGATCATTAGAGTCTGCAAATTCCTATATATGCAACTTTCAATGCTAGTGAAGGAAGCTGTGTTTTGGAATTGTCAGCACGTTATAGACAGACAGCTCACTTTACAGGTGGTAAAGCTTTATCACTTTTTCACTTTTGCCCAAGGACCAGAAATCACTCTTATAGTGCCTGCAATATACATCTACACACTATATGATGTATCATACAAAAAATATTTTGCCTAACTCAAACAAATGTATCCTTAGCCTGAATATAAGAAATGTTTCTGCACAAATCTTGGTAGTTCATATTCCCATAAAATAAAAAGTGTTACAAAGCACAAAAAGCAGGCAGTTGGAACTGCAGTAGATTTGGGTAGAGAACTGGAAATAATTTTGAAACAAAGATTGGTTCCCAACTTTTGGAAGAGTCAAGCTGATGAAATTAACTGTGTTGTGTCTAGATTGCCATAGTCTGTCTGAATTTGGTACACATTATCATCAGACATGTAAGACCTCTCTAAGATCACATCTGTTGGTTCTTCATCCTATGACATGTAACAGCCTTTAGGACTCTATCTGTCCACTATAGACTTGGGTTTTTTTGTAGACATCAGAACCCCAGGGCCTATGTTGACAGGCAGATTAAAAGCTCCATTAATTCAAAGTAGCTGATTATCTTATATATCTGATGTGTCAAGAAAAGATACTCCTCCAATGAGGCCAGTGTGCTCCTCAGAGAGTTGATGGAGTCCTTAGTGTTCCTGAGACCAATGATAGCTCCAGTTCCTCTTAGTCTAGTCCATCTTCAAGTAGTTATGATGGAACACCACTTGTGGTTTAGTCTTGCACTCTGCAGCCTTGAAAGGTCTTATGACCTTGAATTTTAGTGTTTCTAATGCCTGGATAAGAGGTCTTTTCCACGGATATGAAAATAAGCAAACTGGCTAATACAGCGCTCTTACATTACACAACAATATTGTAAGGTTCCTCTCCATTTTATAATGAAGTAAACAACTAAACATGGGCAAACAACTTTAGTGTTATTCTAGTATAGTTGGATAATATGCTTATTTATCAATTTTTGTAAGCAGAATTTTTTCAATCTTAAGAACTCAAAGGGAGAAAATTGTTAGTATCCCTGCAGAAATGTTTTCCAATGATTATCACTTACTGATTTTCTTCAAAATTAAAAACATTTTGTGTGATTTCATTTTCCCATCTGAGATCACATCATGCATAACAATATAGTGACACTTAATTGCTACTCTAATTGTGAAACGTATTTTAAGTTCACGGCAAGTAAAACGTCTCCAGCTTCACTTGTCATGTGTATTTCTTCCTGCCATTTGAAATGTCTTTGGTATGTTACACAAATATTTTGTTTTAACCTTAGCTGTAAAAGATGAAAACAGAAACTAAGAATGAATCATGAAATATCCAAATAAAATTGTTCCCCTCCCTCTGCAATACATAACAGTCTCAACAGTTTCTAACTGACACTGATTTTTTCATCATTAATTTCTTTCTGCAACTCCAAATCAAAATGTTTAGATTTATAGGATTATAATATAACCCAACTAATCCAACAGCATTAATTCTGTAGCAATATTCTTCAGATTTCCTTGTTTTCTCTTTTTATCTCTCCAGAAATCTCAGCAAAAGAAAAAAGTTAATGTGACCAAATATTGTTGGCTTTTCAAGTGCTGCTCTTTCTTGCATGAAGAAAACAAACCAAACAAGCTTACATTTATTCAGCAAAGTGGCTAAAATTTGGGATTTAAATGTTGAAATAATTTGGCATTCTAGTAAATTATTAATTTCATCCCAGACTTTAGGAAACACATAAATATGTCTTCTGCTGCAGACACATGCCAGATAATGTATCTATACAAGAATATCTGAAATGAAAGTCCATACAGTCCTAGAGAGCATGTATATAGGACTGTGTTGAGATACTTTTAATTTCAGAGTTTTTCTAGTATAGTCATGGTTGGATTGTGAACAGACCTACCTTGTGCAATGCCAGAAAAAGAAGTCATAATTTGTGGTTTTTTTTCTATTGTATGAAAATTTGAATTTATTATACGTGAGAGAGTTGCTTACTGACACCCTTGGAGACTGAAATTCCCTGTCCCGGACTGGTGTAGTTCAGGTGGCATGTCTGCTTCTTGGTTTCCTTTTGGAGGGGAATTTACCATTTATCACTGCCTCTTTGCTGAGGTCACCAAGAACAGCAGCTTTTGTACTTCATTAGTTGTCTGCAGGGAACTGTGTGGTGATCACTTGGCTCAGCTCTAAACTGCAGCATTCAGTTATCAGCAGGTTATATGGCCTTTATTGGTCCAAGGTAGTTTTGAGGACTTTAAGTCTCTGTAAACCGCAAAGCTTTCCACTACGTAACAAACTCCATGTATGAAACAGGAATGAAAAGCAGGAAGCAGTCTTGCTACTTACTAGACTTTTTGCATCAAATGGTGAAAGGAGAGTTTGCATGGATAGAGATTCTCAGTGATCATACTGAAAAGAAAAGTAAAATATTTTGGAGTCAGGAATTAAGTTTTCCTCTAAATGAAGCCTGTAGCAATAAGTGGTAAAGAGATTTGGTGCACTAAATTTTACAACAACATGGAGCTAATTTTAAGAATACTACATATTTTGCAGTTAAAACCCCCTGTATCTTACACAGGTAATTGCTATAGAGAAACAGGAGGCATATCATGTCAATAAGATGTGGGTTTTGTAGAATCTTAAACCATATGGAAATTCAGTATTGTGCTTAAGACATGCTCAACTATGAACATGCAAGATCTGGTCACAGTATTTGTAGCTAGTGTTAATATACATTGTAGATCCTTACTGAACAGAATGTTGTACCTCATCTTAGGAAGCCTCTCTTGGTAGCCAGAGATCTCTTGCACATCAGCACTGAAAGCATATCTTCTAACAGTCTCTCATACTGTAAAACCTTCAAATGCATAGAGACCAGAACCACAACCCAGTGGCCTTAAAGCAGCAAGACACCTAAGAAATGAGGCTATGATAGCATATGCTATCTTTATGCCTTTTATATGCATTTCTTTATACCTTTTCAGTGGGGTAATGTTACTTATACAAGAAACAGAAACATTAAATAATGGCAGGAAAAAAGCTAGCCTTCCTGTCACCCCTATAGGATTGTTTTTTTGTTTTTTCCTAATTTAGAAAAAGTAGAGAGGAAATTGTTCACATGGGAGCAGAAATTACTAATGAAATGTATATTAACACTTGAGGGGGGAAATATGATCTCCTGTAACTTCATTTTCAGTCTTGTAAAAAAACAGATGTTCGCTTAACACAATTGTGAGTTCATTTGTCAATGAAGCTTTGGATTCCAGGGGCTGGTTTAGCAGCCATCTTTCTGGTTACAAGGCATAGATGAATTCAGTATTGAATGACAGGGATTCAAAGTGAGGGGAGTAGGGGGAAAACCAATGCAAACACAAGGGGTGTGTAATGTATATTCTACCTTTGAACACTACTTGAAGTTAATATTATGATGTTTCTTATGGTCAACATTTTTAAATCTAGGAATGGTTCCTTCAAGGACACCAAGCCCTTTTAAATTAAATTTATGAACTATGTAGTGTAATATATACAACAGCTATACATAGCTATTCACCCAAAGAAAAAGAAATACCTGACTTCTACTTGAATTACCATATTTACAATACCCCTTCTTTTAAAGTAATTTTTTTAAGACTAAGAGTGTTCTCTGAAATATGTTGATACCAATAGATTTACTCCATTTTTGTATTTCATGACATTTTAGTTTACTTTCACAAGTGGGACTTTCTTATCACTAATCCAGGCTTGATTTTCCTCCATTATTTCATATTCAGGTGCTTCTAGAAGTGGTCAGATATCTCTCCCTTACCACCTTCCAACCTCAGTGGAAAATACGGTGTACATGGCATCCTTGCTAATGTGTCCAAATAATTCAAAATACTTAAGTATGTGCAGCTCTGCTCAATCGGAATTGCTGAGCTGTAAAACTCAGAGGGACTGTAACATTTTTTGATACCCATGGACTTGTTCCCTAGTGTTTCTCCTTCTGCTACTCAGGCTTCTTGTAGGGGCTGCTGCTTCTGAAACACCTTCCTACTGACAATTTTAATCTTCTCTTCTTAAACAATAACTGGGACACTCTTATCCTAACGGTGTGATTTTTTTGTGTGTGTGTTTTTTAACCTCTGTGTTGACTGTGTGAAAATTTCTACCAAAAGGACAACACAATATCAGCCAGAGCCCTTAGGATTTTCTTGCTCTTTTTAATGCTTTTAATCTTTTATTCTCACTATTAATAGCATAAAGGAATGGTGCATCCATTTTTAGGTGTGATAACAAAAAGACCAAACTCTGTTCAGTGTATTCCTCACAGGTTAACCTATATGTATGAAATGTCAATGGTGAGCTGATATGAAGAGGCTGAATAGGTAACATGCAAGTGTGCTCTTGAATCTATATTCACATAGGGTTGAACATGGTGGTTACATACTGATTTAAACTTTTCATAGAAACAGTGGAAGTAGTTTGAAACTTCAGATCTCACAAAAGAAGCAGTGTTCTTTCACCGAGATCATAGGGATTAGTTATAACAGCTATATTGATTATTAACGTGGTCTTAATAATCAAAGAGCAGTTTGCTCTTTTTTTCCCCCCACTTCTGGAGAGTAAAGAACCTGATTGTTTCTAAACCTCAGAAGATGAGCAGTCTCACTTCTCTGTTTCATTAAGATCAGCTGGTGTAAAAGGACCGTAAAGTTGCCTCGATGTAGCTGAAAAAGAAATATTAGGTGCTGAATGGCACAATTCTGACATTGACATAAGCAACTGCCAGACATTATAAATGAAACCTCTACTGAAGGCCAGAAAACCAAGGCAAAAGAAACTGTGCAAGTCATGAATCACTTCAGTAATGAGTAGATGGACAGAAGGACAGAAGGGAGAGGAAAATAATCTAATTGTAGGCTGTTCTCTTTGCTTTTCTTCTCCTAGAAGGTGTTACTCTGCTATCCCACATTCTCCTGTACCCATCACTTCCCATTGATAAGCACGTAAAAGGAAGGCAGGCACAGACCTAGTCTCTGCACCCAGTCAGTGGAGACAGGGAGATTTCATGTTTTGAACCCCACATGGGTGGCATTGTTTGGAAGAACAGTGATAATGCTGCTACAAAGCTCACCTCCTGCACTTCTGGGAAACACTGAGCCAGTCCTGCCGAGTTCCACGATTCTTGTATGCCATTGGAAAGTGTTCATTGACAGTGTTGGGAGCTCCATGCTTCTGCAATTACCTGTTGGTCATGCCGATATTTATGACTGAACTTGTGTCTGTTGAAAATCCTGAAAAAGTACTATAAAGTTATCTTACAGCATAAAAGCAGCGTATTAAATCACTATGACACATGACCTCTTTTTTTTTTGCTCTTGGGGTTTTTTTGGAAGATATTACTGCATACAAAGATAGACTACTCTATACAAAGAGTAATGAGTTGCGTAAGTATTCATCCCATTAAGACCATATTTCCTTTCAGAACAGTGATGCCCATCTTGTACACAAGTAATTCTGTTCCATTGTTACCACATATAGAAATGCATGTTTTAGCATGAATAGGCTGAGAACACAGTGAAGTGTTTCATTAGTATGTGATCTTGTATGGCTCTTTGTATTAAACCACCCTTTGTATACTTGATTATCAGGATATCTTCCCTGAAACCGTAGTAAAGTGGCTAGGCCAGGTTCAGGAGCTAGTCAGGAAGGTGATGGCTGATTTTGATGACATTGAAGGTATCATGTGTCTAGATTTGATAATGAGTTTATTGCCATGGAATGTGTACGAAATACAATCTGACCAGATCTGCTCAGATTCTGGCAAAAAGTGCCAATCATCCCTTAAAAAAAAAAGTGTAGGAACTTGCAAGTGTAGGAGCTTGCCGATAGTTCATTAGACTAACAAATCGAATATTTTAATACGTTTCTAGTAGTACGGAAGTGCTGCATGTCCACGTTGAACATATGGACCTATGAAAACTTACATTGTCTATTTTGCTATCTAAGGCCGTAGTGTTGAAGGGGGGTTTTGTTTTTCTGTCAAAATGTAAGTTACTGTTACTTAAATGAAATACCACCCTACTGTTATATCGTAGATGTTGCTTAAGTATATGCATTCCTTTTAAAGGACTCCTTACCTATTCTTTCAGATAGTTTGATACAGAGATGCTCTCTAGCATATTATAGCTCAAAAAAGCATTGTGTAAGTAGCCCCAGAACTTTCTGTCTGCAGGTGCTCACCTGGTGGTGAGGTAAGCCTGGCTAACACACCACCAAGAAGAAATGAATTAATGTTCTTGTGTCTGAGATGCAGGATAATTCATTTAAGCTTCCTATATGTGTCACGTGCTCTGTGTGGTTCTTACTCAAGGTGTGCAGCTACAGACAAAAGAAAGCAGTATTGTTTCTATTGGAGGAATATAAAATGATGGATCTCTTTGAATTATATTAGACTAATTTTTCTTGAGAAAAGTCTGGAAGACTTGCTAATGCTGTTTGTGATCCAATGGTTGTGGATAACACAGACTGAGGGAGAAGTGGAGTGCAGAAGGAATTCTGAAGAAATCCAAGTGGTAACTGGGGAAAAATATGTAAATGAATAATCTTATAGACCAATAATGAAATGAGGCTCTGGGTTGGAAACATTGATCTTTTGATTTTATGGTATTTGTGACCATTTGTTTGGAAAAAGCAAAATAAGAGGAGTCCTTGCTTGAATTCCCATTTAATCTTTGACATTACCATTCTGGTTAAGTATGTGCCTAGTGATAAGCTTAGTAACACCTCAGAGGATGAAACTTTTCACAATCATCATGATGAAGTGCTTAAACTGGAAAATGTGTGGACTTTGCATGGACAGCAGGGGAGTGTTGTAGCATGAATAAATACATATGCTGTAGTGGTGTAAACCAGTATAAGTTTGCTGACCCTGATTCTCTTATCCTTTAGCTCAGTTTATATTCCTTTTGAACATTAGCCCAGACCATTGGCTCATTGATACTCAGTGACTGTTTCAGCAATGCTGTAGTTCACAGTCTGGTTCCAGTGGCTTGATGCAATCCAAAGGTTAAAAATAAACTTGAATACTGCTTAAGATTCCACTCTCTCTTCCCTCAGCCATAGCTGGCATACAGATATTCTGGCATAATTTTTTCTAGAACGCTTTATCACTTCCAAAAGCAGTTTCCATTTTCTTTATGCCTTTTCAGTGGGGTAACAGAGCTATAAAGAGCCAAAAAACCCCAAACACCGCCCCCCCCCCCCCAACCAACCAACCAACCAAAAAACCCATACACAACAAAAAAGAAAGTAGCTCTTCTGATTTAATGGAATGCTTCAAGTTTACAATAGCGTACAAGAGAACCGTCTAGTCCAAATTCCTGCAAGATCTATATGATATTAGCAGGCACCTCAGTTTAGCACAGTAATAGGAAGAAAACAATAGATCTCCTTTTTTAGATTTTTTTTTTTTCATATAATTCAAATCTTGGTTTATTTAAGAGACCCTTCAGGAACATTTCAAGAGTAAACTTGATAATGTAAGAGAAACCATAGCTATCAAAATCACTGACAATAAAGCTAAGCAACTTGTTGATGTCAGTGGTTGGAGAAAGGCAATAAAAATGCATGATGTCATGTTGAAATTGTATATTCTTTGCAAGCCAAAATATCTCTTAACTCTCTATATAGGCTACAAAGAAAATCAAGCATCACTTTCTTAGACATATGTCTGATGTGGGGAATATTTCAATCCAGTAAGCTTTAAAAGTATTCTCTTAAAATATTACTGTAGCATTGACAACATAAAAATCAACTTCCTAGAAGTTGACTGTTCCTGCAAATTTTGAATTGCTATCTTTATATGTAGGTAAACTTACAAGAAGACAGAATGAAAGGAAAATCCTGTGGAAAAACAGTACTCGATTTGTCATCGCATTGCCTTAAAGTATCTTTCTTTTTAAGCAAACCAAGTGTGCAGACAGCTCCATAAACATCTAACTAGAATTTTCAGCATTCTGAAATTCTCGGACTGAATTCTGAGCATCTGATCGACTTCCTAGTGTAGACAGAGAAAAATCACACTCTGTAATTCTAGCTCTTTGTGGTTGAACATAATCTTCCACAGGAACTGTGAGACATTGTTTCCTCTGTCAAGAGGGTTTACTTCTGCAAACCTGTATTTCAGAAAGATTGCCGGTTCTGAAAATGAGGGGTGGAAAACAACCTTGCAACCCTTTAGTGAGGGGAGATGAAAATGCTGCTTTTGTGGGTATATAGTCTGCTATAATGATTCTTCCTATAACACAGCATATATTTCCCTAATCTCAAAGTGCTAAAGAGTAGCAGTTACTACTTTAGAAAATATTAAACACAGTTCTCCTTTCCTTCTCCTTAACAGTCTGATAAAGACAACTCTGATTTTAGACATGTAACAAAAGGCAACCTGGAACTTTTTTTTCATGTACAACAATAGTTAATTAAGCCAAGGGAACTGATGTATGTCTTGTATTACATAAAAGGTTAGCACTATATTAAGGAAGCATCTGTTTGGTATCTGTAAATTTATCCAATCTTGGGTTTGCTTAGACAGGCTGGGGTTATAGTAGCAGACATTCAGGTATTTCAGAGATAAACATACAAAAACACAGATCTGACTGTATTTTTTAGTTATATTGCATAGCTAATAGCAAAGTTTCCTTTTGGAATTTTTGTTAACAAGCAGATTTTGGCAAGATGCTTTGAGTTTTTACTTCATTCCAGGACATGTTTTAGATTTTGGTCTTGCCAGACAGACATGTATTTTGAATGCTCTTTGTAGGATTTCTGTGTGGTCTGAGTGGTGCTAGAAAGTGCCTGGGAAATTTAGCTGTTGGTTTCAATTTGGCCCTCTCTTGTGCATGAAGCACTTGAGCAACAAAAATACACTTTCTAGACCACTGCTCTGTTCAGACACCCTCCATGAGCATCTTACAAATATAAGATCGTACACTTCTAGGCCACAAATTCCCAGAGCCAAAGACAGCAGCAAATACCATTCATCCTTCTTGTAGGTGGTATAAGGAAAGAAAAGCAGATATCTGTTATGTGAAGAACAGCTGTCATAGCATATCCCTGCCTCACTTATCTTTTCCGCAATGTCACGTATCCATTGTGCTTTTGATAGTTTACAGGTACAAAGCTGCTTTTATCATAGATATCAAATACTCCTCACACACCCGCTAAGTCCTTCTGTGTTGGGAACACCTGTCTTCGTGTTACACTGTCATATGACATGAATAAAAATCATACTGTGCTGAACATTATACAAATCCACTATATAATTCATCTGAGAGATTGTCTAAAATTAATCAGACTGATGCACCAAATAAACTAGTTTGCAGAGTACAAGAGTCCAAGGAAATTAGGAGAAACACTAGTCACTGTTAAGTCTAGTTTAGAAAAACAAAACATTTGGGGCTTCATCCCCTGACGACTGAAGATTGGCATTAAAACCTAGCCACATGTTTCTCAGGAACCTGACTTAAAAGATGGCAAGTGTCATATTGAATTATACAGGTGCAGAGGATGGAACAGCTAACCCTAGACCTGTCCCAAGTTGTATACTGCGTACAAAATCCAGAACTATTTGGTTAAATGTCTTAGGATTTTCAAGCTTCACAGCTGTTGAGAGTTTTGAAGGTAGATGCTAATGTCTGTCTGGTTTTCCTTGTGCATTTTCATTAATGTATCAAAGGCAAGGTTAGGTGGAAGTAGACAGAAAGCTACTTGTTAAGGTAAAAATTTGGTAAATTGTGCTGGAAAAGCTTAAAAATGGTCTGTGATCCTGAGAAGTGATACTTTTTATATTGTTCAATACATTCACATTTCCCTTCTGTTCCCATCCTTTTACTTCTTACTAGGCGCAAAGTCAATTTTGGGAAGCAAGTGAAGTTCACAGTATGCCCACCAGATGGGATTTTGCTGTCCCTACTTACTTCTTATCTCTGCTTTCTAACCTGTGATAAACATCCTACAAAAGATAGTTATTAGTGCATATCACACTTTGACCTTGTATTTCTCAGGCATTCCCTCTAAACGTTTTTGAAAAACGGAACTGAAAACAGAATACTGCTGTTGCTGTTTACAGTGGTGGTTTGTTGTCAAAGAAAATAAAAACAAGTTGGTAATAAAGCACTTAACACATGCACTTTCCAGGTTTGGGGTTTGGGGGGGGGGGGGGGGGGGCGGGTTTCAGTATTGCAGAATTATTCCTCCCAGCTGCAGGGCTCTGGACTTGCCTTTGTTCAACTGCATGAAGTTCCAATCAGCCCATTCCTCCAGCCTGTCAAGGTCTCTCTGGATGGTGGCACGACCCTCTGGTGTATCAGCCACTCCTCCCAGTTTGGTATTAGCAAACTGGCTAAGGGTATGCTCTGCTTAATCATCCAGTTTATTAATGAAGATGTTGAACAGGGTTGAACCCAATATTGACCCCTGGGGTACACCATGAGTTATTGGCCTCCAGTTAGACTTTGTGCCACTGTGCTCAACTGTTCAGCCAGTTTTCATACCACCTCACTGTCAGCTCAACTAGCCTGTACTTCACCAGCTTCTCTCTGAGGATTTCATGGGAGACAATGCCAAAAGCCTTACTGACCTCAAAGTAGACAATATCCATGGCTCTCCCATCATTTATCAAGCCAAGCATGTCATTGTAAGTTATCAGGTTGGTCAAGCATCACTTCCCTTTATGAATCCATGCTGACTACTCCCAATCATCTTCTCGTCCTTCATGTTTTGTCCTGCATGTGAATTTTCTCCAGCCCCATCTGTTCTTTAGTTCAGACTCCAGCGGCAAGCAGGGAGTTTTCTAGTTCCTGACTGCTGTCCTTGAAGGGAACACGCTGTCACCTAGTACTTCTTATCTTCTTTGCATCTGAACTCCATTTGCTGTTACCATAATATCTTTTTCCACTCTTCTGCTTGCCCAGCTGAAACCACTGGAAGTGGCCATTCAAATCCTGACAGGGAGTAAGTTAAATATACCACATGAAGTTTGACAACAATGAGAAATAATTTTGTTTAAACAAAGGTCACCATTGGCTGTGATAGTAGCAGCACGTCACATGTAATTCATTTAATCCTCTTTTTAAATTAAACAAGCTGTATTCTGACAAGTTTATTAAGGAGTAAGAAATATTTTTGTTTCATTTTCAAGACATTCTGATGCTTTGAAAATTTTTCCTGTTTTGACATGGAACAAAATATATATTTAAAAGTTTGAATCTTCATGGAAGATAAATGGTGTACAAAAAAACCCCCAAAACATCAGAGTTATTTTAAAAATCCAAATTTGGGTTTATCTAGGATTTTCTGAACTTTGAGAAGAGGACAAAATAATATGCATTTTTAATGCAGAAAAATACACATATGTTGTTTGTCATGTGCAAAGACTGCTGATTATTGGTTTGTTATGTATTACTTTTAAGTGTTAAGAAACTCTTCTGGTTATCATATCACAGTTCTGTCATCATTCTGATTTCATACTGAATTTAGTTTCCTACAACCAATCATAAATCAAACCTGTAAGTTAAACCTCACACATGACCATAAGAAAGGGGGCAGAGGATGGAAGGGAGCAGGACTATAAATCTGATTATAACAGTATTTGCACTAACTGTGAGAACATTACTAATTGGTTAAAAGTCTAAGATCATTTAAGGATAAGCCTAATGGAAAGCTCCAAAGTCATTAAAAACAGAAGTAAAACACTAATCTGAGTCTGGCTGGTTTAGTGCTAGAACTGGAATATACACATATATACTTTTGGAAGTTCATGGCTGCTCATCTGGGATAAACCAGTGCTCTATGTTGACGTAGTAATTCTCTCCCTGTAATACATTGGTTCTACATCTGATCTTTGAAGCTAAATAAAATGTATTTGGCCACTTGAAAATAAGGCACAAATTTGATACCGTACTGTCTTAAATATGAGTTATTCTGCGGGTAAGCTCTGTTATAAGAGAAGGAAGTTTTGGTTGCCAAGTGGTGCTGACATACCTCTTCACTTGATAACTGGGGAACTCAGTCAAATTCCATGGAAAGGTTTGTCAGGATTTAAAACTTCCAGAGCAAATGGGATTAGAAAAAGATTAATATTTAGAACACTGTAACTTTACAGACTAAAAGCCAAACATGCTTTTTGGAGAAGGGTGAACAGAGATTGCCTTAGATTTTCTCTGAAAATTCACACTTAGGTGTACACATCTTTTATTCCTGTCATTTGCTATGGTTATGCACCTCTCTGCATCCTGATTTCTGCTGGAAGTTTAAGTTCCTGAGATATAGTCATGTTCTCAACTGCTGTAACGTTTCTGATGTGACTAGAAAGAAATGGTCCATTCTGATTTATAGCTCTAGTGCAAATATGCATAAGCAAGAATTTGAATAAGATCTGGCTTAAGTATCCTGTCTCTTATTGTTGCTGTTGCGAGAGAGGGGCGGTTTTAATGGCTGGTCTCAATTTTTTTAATTCACTTTATATTTAAGACACATTGAAAAAGAGTAAGAAATGAAATTAAACTTTATGGACTGGTGGAACTTCATGACTTCTTATAACTTGAGTTTGCATGAAATAAAAAATACAAAAAAAACCTTCTTGAAAATAAAATTTGATTTCAAATTTAAGTTGGGCCTTTGGAATTCAAGAACATAAGTGTAGCTGATGGGAAACTGTTTAGAGACATTATTCTTGACTCATAAGAAACAATGTTCTCCAATACAGCTATGGGTATCTATGGCACAGATGTTTCTTGCTCCATCAGAGTGGCAAGTAATGAAAGCAAGGAAGAATTCTGTTCTATCACTTGGCGCAGCATTAGTTGTTGCACTCACTCTTCTGAAGTATATATCGTGGCTTTTGAAACTAGAGACGCAAGAGCTATCTAGGAAGGAAATGCAAACTCAGCAATGATGTTTTCAAATCAAATATAAAATATCTGGAGTTAGGACATGCTCCATAAACTTTCCTGCCTTGGAGGTGCATATGTCACCGGAAAGCCTCTCCTTTCTGAGATGGTGGGGTTTGCTCTTCACTGCTTCTAGGAGAAGGGTAATTTACATCTGCATTTTCTTTTATGAAATATGGGAAGAATGAAGATTCTTCCTCTAAGACAATCCATGCATACCCATATGAATAAAAATAACATGATGAAGCCTTTACTTGAAGCATGTAAACAACAAAGATTGATTGGTATAGTGTTGCTATGTAAGTCACCTGAACAATGGTTGTGTTACTGCATCCTCTCTGGAGTTATAAAGGCTGATTCAGCTGTTTTATTGACATATAGATCATGGTTAACTTATTATTTATTAAGCCTTAGGAGGGCTTTTTGGCAACTCCATTTGGCTTGCAGTAGGGAAATCTGTGCTACAACTGCTTAAACAATATTTGGCTTACTTACAGTACAGTAACATCATTACCTGCATTGCCAGGGTCTTGTTCCAGAGCTTTACATGTGGGGCGATGACATCACTGTGGTTGTTTGACATTTACACCTCATTTGCTGAATCATTCTGGAATGAGAAATGTACCTTCAATGTAAAACTCTCAATTACACATCATTTGCCTCCCCATATTAAAAGAAAGGAGTCATCTTATAGGATTGTTCATGATGATCTCCCTGGAATCTTCATAACACCTCACACTGTAAGACAGCATTTCTGTAGCACTTCATCATCATGGTGTTCTATCACCTAATAGAATTAATGATTAGTTAGGAGGACCAACTCTGTTGGAGGTGAGTTGGCGAGAGGTCCAGAACTTTAGACATCTAAAGTTGTATTAGCCTATAAATTTGTTAATTAGTAAGTAGAGAGGTACACAGGAGAATTACAGAGCTCTGGTTTGTATCTGTGATATATGCAGCCTAGCAACATCTCAATTCCAGTATTACTTATGTCAGTTGTAAAGGGGTTTTAGCATGTGATGAGTCAACAATAGTGCATTTGACATGGGTTAATACTCTTGGTCTACTTTCTGTACAATGTATCCATTTCAGAAAACAACACTGGGAATGGGACTAATTATTGTCCTTAATTATAATGTCTGCACAGAAGCTGTAGACATAGGCTGAACTATTGTCCCACCTGAACTATTGTCCCACCTTTAATATGGTCACTACAGTAAAGGACTGAGACATTTGGGGAGTTGTGGTAGATTGCATAATCACTATTCACTTCAAAGGAATTTCTTCTGTTTTGAAAGATTTTACTTGTTTTGAAAAAATCCTATTAGTTTGGGCAATATAGATGAAATACTATTTCTCAACAGCTATGAAACCATTAAGTGTGGCCATCTGATTTGCTGGATTTCTGAAAGAGATTATGCTCCCTAAAGCATAGCTTAGGAGCAAGGGACTGCATGCACTTTTGCTTCTGATCTTTTCTGGGTGTGTGCTAGTAAAATCTCTGTAAAAATTAGTGACCACTCTCCTCTTCATGAAAACCAAGGTGCTGTTATTTTCCTTGTTTCCTAGGCTGCAATAAGCACATGAGCACAAACATTTTCTCTCATTTTCTCTTACTTTAACAAATAGTTTTGAGAAATCTTCAGATATGCAACAAGTACAAACCTGGCTTTATGGATCCAAAGGTTCTTTCAGGTGTTTGTAAGGGGTACTTTAGGAGACCATCTGTCATTTTTTGAGAAGGGCATTCTTGCATGAAAAGAGTGATAAATTTCTGTCTCCCTTTTCCCATTTCTTACTCATCAAAGTCTGGTGCCTACAACTTTAGACTTCACAAAGCTCAAAAGGCACAGAGGCAATAAGCAAAAAGGCTGGATTATGCTTATGGAGGGAAGGTCTTAGTACCATTAGCTGTGTTTTGCAGGGATAACAAACACAGGAACTAGGTAGGACTGGAGGACTTTCAGGTTTGGAAGAGGGGGTTCAGAGTTGGCATGATTCTGACCTGGAATACATCTCTTTTTGATATGCAAACTCTTGGCTTTTTTCTTGGAGATAAACTGACTATTTCACATTATGTTAAGGATTATCAATTCTTGCCAACGCAAGTCCAATGCACCACAGCTACTGTTCTTTCAAATTAAGATGAACAGAAAAGCAAACTAGATGTTAGAGACTTAAAATAGTAATAATGATTGCATCTGGGAGACAAACTCTGAAAATAAACAGAAAAAGTAGTTTCTCTTCTGTAGTTTCTAACACTTAAGCATCCCAGCATCTTGGCCAGTCACATTAATCATTGCCAGTGTCATTATGGATGCTAGAAGCAATGTTACAGTAAACCAGACACTCCTGGGTAAGCTTTGCAAATGCATGACTGTAGCCAGAAGGAATAGGTGAGCAAAGCTATAAAATTCCACCAACCTCATAAACAGAAAAAAAAACATGTTTAAAAACAATCTGTAGCAATGGTTGTCTCATATTTGTACAGTTCTGGCCCTAATGTCACTGGGAGTCTCTTAGGCATTATTATCATACAAAAAAACTAAGAAGGGATGTGGAGTTGCACAGAGTTGGGGTAAATCTTTTTGCTTTGGGTCCCAGGCAACTAAATTTAAAAATTACTATTAGTTATTTGCAATGGTCAAAAGCTAAAGATGAAGTTGCAATGGATAATTATCAAAGGTACTTTGAAGACCTCACAGTTTGGTGTAGGTGACTGAATCATTATTCGTGCCCATCTTTGTCTTATTTTAGGCATGCATGTAAACCACTGTGGTCTAATTGTTTTTGTTTATAACGTTCTGTGAGTTTGAAATAAACGTATCTCAGTATGAACATGAAACAATGTCCCCTATTACAAAATTCATGCCCCATATTGTTTTACATGAAGTTTTGAAAAAATTTGTGGTACAAGGGTGAATTGGATGTATAGAATCACTTAACACTCAGTCTTGTAGTCTTAAGTCTGAAATATTGTTTCCGTTAAACTCAGTAAATTCTTCTCAAAAGAGTTAGTTTAGTTCTCAAAATTCTGTTTTGCTTCAGAGTAACAGACCCTGAAAGTGACTTCACTAGCCAAAAAGCATCAAGCAACTGCTTGAGAGAATCCATACTACGGTACCAAATTTAGTAGTGAAACCACAAAGGGCATATATAGCACACTATACAAACCCACGACTTTCGCAGAAGATTGATTGCATTGGACCAGGTAATAAATATTTTTCCGCCATTTCAGTTGTAGAAAAAGGCTACTGTAACTTTTAGAAATGTTTATTACATTTTACTTGGATGGCATAGACAGGATTTTTATTACTCAAACAGAATAGTACACAAAGTCCTATTGAAGGACTTCACCTTACATTTAAAGCTGGTGGTACACAATGTTGAATACTGTTATGAATAGCCCTGTCTTTCAGATGGGTATTAAACCAAAGCCATTTTTGCTCACTCATCTCAGGAAGGGCAACAGCTTAGATCGCTGTTGCCTTTATTTAATCCTTAAAGTGCTACTAAATTTCTTCTTCTTCTAACTGTTGCCCTTAATGATTGCAATCCAGGCTCTGGAGCAGGGTAAGTTACAAAAAATCCCCAAGGAAATTGTGCTTGTCCTTAGACTTTCAGGCTTCTGATGTGTTTGTTACTGAATATATTTCAATTCTCAGAACCTTTTTATGTATTTTCAGTAGTGAGAGAGTGATCCTACCTTTTGCCTTCTTTAGTTATACTCATTATAGAATCAGAGAAAAGAGAGTGACAAGACTGTAACAATTTACTGTTGCATTTGAATGCTAAGAATGCTGGTTAGGTTTCAGCTGGTATGAGGGCTGGTCTGGCTAGGGACTACCGAAAGACTTAAGCTTTTTGCTATGCTAAAAGACTTTGCAAAAGGCTGGAAATGAAACGTCCCTTGCTGCAGGTAAAGAGAAATACTCGAGAAGTCATTAAATTCCTCTCAGTTAAATGATCTTCAGCTTCAAGACCCAGTCCTTACAGCATTAAGCTTTTCCGATAGGTAGGTGTACCTGAAGCTGCTGCATCAGCCCAGGGAGTTGGGTAAAAAGTTTCTGGGGGACATTCCAACATTCATCTCTGTGACCCTTCAATTTCTGCCCAATCTAAAACCTTCTGATCACTTACCTGTGTCTCCAAACATGTTTTCCCAAAGAAATCAAGGTATTCATTGATGAATAGGGAATGTGAACTACTTGGTAGCTTTTGTTAGTTGAATTCCCAGAACAGGTGCCATCGAGCTAAGTAAAATACAGAGTCAGGTGCAACAGATTTGCTGTACCTTCCAAAATATAACTTGGTACAATCACAGCTTTGGCACATTAAGCACTACAGCGTAAACAGATAATGATTTCAACTATTCAGGATTTTTATTTTGCTTTTTTACCATATGATATGTTGTTGCATATAGTTTTCTTCAGGCAAAAAAAGCCCTTTAACCCCTTTGATTTGCTTCATGGTTCAGAATCAAAACAATATTGCTTTTTTAAATATTGAAAAATTACAGATTTCAAATCCTCATTCCTTTAAATGCCACAAAAAAAATTTTCCTCAAGTCTATGTAGTACCACCTAGTTTCACATCCAAACAGTGCAAAACCACAGATTTTTGTGTTTCCTAGCTTCCCATAAACTAGCTGACATTCATTTGGGATCAAGAACATCTGGTATTAAAAGATGATCAAAACTGGCCAAAAATCCTTGCTGTTATAAGAGGTTTATGACTTTCAGTGCCTATACACAGAAACTTCTGACTAACAGCAAACAATCATGTGATTTGGTCTGTAAAATCCACAGGTCCCATTCTGGTTTTAATTTTAGGGTTGTAACTCAAAGCAATTCTTGTAATTTCAATGGGATTAATCCCAAGGAAGAAAGTAAATGAGAACAGACCATAAGCCATGTTGTTACAAACCTGTTGTTTAATGACTAACTCTTCTAATTCCAATTTAACTCAGATGGATAATTTCCAATTAGCTTCCCTTTCTTTAAAAAAAAAGGGGTGGGGAGTAGGAAAGTTGGGGAGGACAGTGGTTACATTAGTGTCAAAGGCCTACTAGGGCCAATGAATCCTGTATCTACCAGTGACTATTAAAAGAAATTATTTCTTTAAAAGCAAAAAGGTAGATCCACTGCTTTCAGCTTAATCTAACACAGATAGTAACAGAAATGCAAGTTTTTTTACGTGAGATACATCTGTAAGCTCTTCCCCCCCCCCCCGTGTATATCAATATATGATAACAGAGTTTAGTTTATCTGTTCTTTGTTTCTGGAGCTTTTGTGGTGTATAAGTAAGGACCTTAAGACCTGCTATGCTCCTTTCCCATTGAATTTTTAATAATAGAAAAAGCAGCAATTTAGGCCTGTCAACAATTTCTAGTTCTTAAGCAAGAGTTAATAAATAAAATATTTGTGCTGGTTATAGGTCTATCGTCAGATAACATATCAAATTCTTCTATTACATCACTTTGTGGTTAAAGCTTGAAATATAACACACCATATGGTGGTTTGCATTCAGTTATGCAATGAACACCCCTGTGCATTGTGAACTCTGTATTTTCAGATTAGTTTGGTTACTATGAAACTCGCAACAAATAAAACTCTGTTGTAATAATAAAATGATCTCTTCTCCTTAGTTGTGCTGACAAGGTTATGTCCTTTTTCTCACTAATCTGAGTCTAGACTAGCACTAAGAATCATTCCTGTCGACTCTCATTGACTTCATTTGATCAAATAGCTTAAAAGGCTTCAGTGCAGAAAGGAATAATGATTTATGTTTGTGCTGATACAGTTATATTTCTTTAATTTCTTACCCTTAATTATGAAAAGAAAGAAGTCTGCCTTCATCTAGTAACTTCACTGTAAAACTGGCTTGGATCAGTTAGTCCTTTCTGAGTATTCTCTCTTCCAGCTGCTGGACAACATTGTGATGAAAAAATGCCACAGGTATGTAGAGAAAAAGCCTGTTGATGATTTCTTTGTTAATAGACTCATGTTTTCAAGCTTGTCAGCCTGTTCCTGATGGGAACAGTTAGAAGTTAGAAGACTTTATAAGTCAGACTTTTCCAATTTGGACACTAGTATTTGTCAGATCAAACAGCAGGACACTTTACTTTCATTTGATTTTATTATTTTTCTCATTCTGAAAGGCCCAGTCATATAGTCCTTTTCAGTATTTTCTTTTCAGAACTATGTAAAGAGTATAACATTTATAAACAATGAAGCTAAATAATGAAATACAAAGATGAACTGGAAACAAAATCCAGTTCTTCTATCTCTAAACCAGATAGTAAATGTGTTTCCAGTGGATTGTTTACTGCCTGGAATAGCCATAATCACACCCATCCTCTGAATTCAGCACTGTCTAGGGGACATGCAGAAATATACCTCCCAATTAAATTCTCAGAATGGAAATATGGGAGGTCATCTTTGATACAAAGGCCCTGTATCATTCTTTGATTGAATTGGCAATCCAAACCTCAGTTATTGTTTCCACATTGGTTTTATGGCAGGTGTAAGGAACAAAGTAAATTCTTTGGCACCTGCAGTTTACTTATGAGGTGCAAAACTCCCCACGTAAATTTTGGGGCTTAAGCTATGCTAAAAGATGCTAAAATGTAGCCTTTCACTTTTTCACTGTATACAGAAAATCCATAGTTTGTGCCTCTATTCAACTACTCAAAATTCATTCAGAACTCTGGTTTCTGACCCACTAATATTTTTTTCAGGAATTAACTTACAATGTCTTCTGCAGAAATATCCATACAGCTGTTTCTGAAGTTTCTATGAATATTTGTGCCAGTGACTTAATTTCCCTCATAGAACGGCATCAAACAAAAAATTACTCAAATGTGTTACAGTGAAAGGGCTAATGCCTGATGTACCTTATGACCAGTGCAGAACAATAAGTGATGAAGACAACAAAAGCCCATAACCTTAACACTGTCCACAAAGTATAATGTAGGGGCCATCCAAATAGAAATTAGTTTGGGCAAGAAGTAGCACATTAGTAGATTCCAAGGGATCGGACACCTATTTCCTCTACATCTCCTTGCTACCTTTTGTTCAACCAAGTTCGTTCCAGAAAGTGGATAGCTTCAGAATCAACGCAAAGTGAAGGTCCTTGTTTGGATGCTATGGTATTAGTGTGATCTTCATAAAACCGTGTGTCCCTTTGTTTACAACTGTATTTTCATATTGCTTCTTGATTTTTCCGTTTTTACAATGTCATCTCCCTGCAGTCAGAAAACACTATGGTTAGATTTTTTTCCCACCATATACATTTACAAAATATTAATTTGCAGTTGAAAATAAAGGGAAAAAATGACATGTAAGCCATGAACTTTTTTGTAAGTCTCCATTTCCAGAAGAAATATCATGAGGAGAAACTACTAAGTCAGCCAGTATAAACTGGATTGGGCAAGTGCCAGTGGAACAATCTGGAAAAAAAGGCAACACAAGCAAGAATGTGTTTAATCTGGATGTATCCCAGGTTTACGTAAGTATACAGAAAACTGCTGTATGAGAGGAACAGGATAATTGATGTCACAGTGATATAAAATACATCCTTGACTTTCTGCATATTTAGCTATATCTACCCAAGTTATCTTACAATGCAGTGTCTTTTCATTAAACAAGTGCAAACCACTGCAAGAGAGCACATTGTTCTGTGCCACCTCCATCTTCAGCTCAGAGCTTTCAACAACCAAAAATGTACTGGCAGAATCATAACACCAGTATATCTATTGGTGTGATGAGCCAATATATTTTGCAGGTAGATATATCTTCCATTAAAAAATGAAAAAGTGTGGATCAGTACTGCGTCCCAAGACCTGTTGAAAGCTAATAAAATTTCCTGAACCCATTCAGTTGCCATCTTCACAAACCATGGCTCATGCAGTGAAAGCTGGCTTATCTTTGACTCCAGTGTATTAGTGCTGCTTAACTCAGTAGAGGACAGCTGGGTATTTTCACAGTGTTCAGAGGCATACTGCATAGTGCCTTACACAGAATGCAAGAGGTGTATTTTTTTCCCTTAGGAACCTACATCCGAAGCGCTCGTCTAGACTGCAGAGCATAGCTGTGTCTGGGTTTCTATATGTGCAAACAGAGACCAGACAAGAGGCTGAGAGGCCAAATTCTACCATCACCTGGGAATTTTTCCAGCAACCACAACCACTGTGATTTATAATCCCAGACACTGCTGAATTGTAAAAGAGGTCTAATCATGTATCAATGTGACCAAAACGCAAAGAATGGTAAATGCCAGAATTGCCTGTCAAACTGCTAAATCTCCAGTCTTGATCTTATCTTTAACCTAGGCCTATGTTTCGTAAACATGAACTGTTAGCTGCTTCCACTCACTCTTTTCCTTAATCATCTGTGTGCCTTTTGTGACAATGGGAACGTGGAGAGAAAAAGAAGTTACTTTCACTCTCAGCAAAAAACCAAACTGTTCTCATCATATCTGCCATGATCAGAAAAGAAAGGTGGGAGATGATATTCAAGTTCTCTTGAAATTCTCCAGTTTACAAGACAAGTCCAGGTCTTGAAATTCTCTCTTTGGGCTCCTCTGGTCTGTCACATAATAATACAGCCCTAATTTATGTATATACCTGTGTCAAGTGTGCCATCTGGATTTGTTCTAGCACTGGCTTATTGGATTTGGACATAATTTCCTCTGATGGAGAATACCATACTAAGGGCTACCTATTGAGACAATGGAAAGCAGTACGTCAACTTTCTTTATTGTGGTCAGCAAGGTGCTAGACTTGCCATTCAGAACTTACTTTACAGTAAGCTGTATTAAAGTGTTTAATGTGCTCCCCTCCTTTGTCAGTTGTCCGGATGTTCCTTTTTTCTGCCAATACGTTGAAAGATGCAAGTGTTTCTGGTGCTCCTTCCAAAAGCTTGGGGCTCCCTTGACTGTGGGGGTAATCAGAACACTGATATGCTTAGCAGTTGATTATTGTTGAAAATGAACAGACAGCTTTCTGGTGGCAGTATGAAAGAACAGAATTCACTTCCTACAGATTTCACAGAGCGCTAGCTGGATAAGGGAGACTTCCCACAATGCCTGGATTGCAGGAAAGATCACAATCTGTGGTGACATCCCTTGACATAGAAAATCAGAAAACTGAGAGATGAGAGGACTCCTCTAGTGTGGCCACTCACCAAAAAGCTTCAGGTAGAACTTCCGTGGTGGGTTAATTATAAGAATAAAACCAGAGATAAGCTTGATTCCCAGAGTGTCCTGATCTTGATTTTCCCTCTGTCCTTAATGCAGTACTTTGCCACTTAGAGTAATATTGATGCTTCTACAATAAAGTACAGCTGTGACATATTATCTTTTCACAAAGACTATTGGAAAGAGAGAAATCTTATACTAGTTTCACCTACTACCAAAAATGTCTGTCTATAAATATAATTATGGCTAAAGTTCAAGCTTTAGATATTAAGAAACTCCAAGTCTGTGGGAGTTAGACCTCTGAGAAAGCTGGAAAATAAGACCACTTTTATTCAGATGTGCCAATTACTTTTAGGTGGTTATCCTTCAGTGAAGGAGGACAACTTTATCTATTATATTCCTAGAGACATTTTCTGTGGACTTTTGATGTTGGAACAGCTGACTTGTCACAGTGAGAAAACTGAACTATTAAGGTAAAGATGTGGACTCCTCCCCCTCTCCATAAAGCACTTCATAAAAGAAAAGCCTGTATTTATGGTACTTGCTTCTGTTGAAAAATGATGAATGACATTTTATAACATAAAGTAATTTCACCTGAGATGCTTTTCTAGCCAGAATATGACATGTCCTACCTCCTTTGCTGCAGCTGCCTGAGGGCTTTGTTGTGCTATAGACTACAGTAGTAACAGGGATGCTCTGCTGGAATATTGTGGTTTCTTTCTGGACACTACAAAATTACATGAAATATCACTTTGCCCAAGTACCTCATCATCTGAGGGTGAAACAATTCAGATCACATGACAGCCTAAAAACAGCTTTTGTACAAGGCTATATGAAAGCATTTGTTTGAACAGGGGGGTGCGTTCATATTATCTTGGAGGTAAGGATGTTACTGTGCAACAATATTGGAGGACCGTAATTTCCAGGGTGTGTATTCTTTCCATTAATCCACTTGACAGCTATGTATAATTTTCCTCAACTCATCTGCACTGTTCGATTGTGTACTGGCCAAGACAGCTAAGACATCAGCCAAAGAAGGGGGAGGGAAATGTCTGACTTTTTGTGAGAGACTGAATTGTTATGGATCGGGACACTTTTCCAGCAGCAGATTAATGTGTCAAAGGGAGAGGAAGTATTGAAAAGATCAGGTGTACTTCTGAGTTGTGTCTGCCAAAGGGTGGACCTGCATAATCTGTCCCATAACCAGCATTATTACATCAGTACTTGCAAGCCTTAGCTTTGCACTTAACAATCTCTAAAATTGAGTAAGCATTTGGAAAAGTCTGTACCATACATATATACATAAATGCATACACCCATATATACTATAATATCTCAGGAAAGATTACATCAGTTGAAGATTTACCCAATCCATATAGCTGTCATTGTGTTAAACAAGGAAGGATGTTTTATTGAAAGTCTCAAATTGCTGTAGCACATCACAAACTACATGCAGAAGTATGGAACCTATCTTTGCTGCTTTTGCTGCCTTATGGTAGCTCCAGAAATGGGAATCTCCCTTTCTGTGTTTTTTCTTTTGTCTTTGGTATTACAGCAATAAGAGATGACTTAAAGAAAACCACAAATACTGAATATGTTTTCAGGATTTGAATAAGATTGGGTCAGGAAACCTGAGGATTATTCAATTTTTCATGGTCTTGTAACTGGTTGAAGGGCAATACCTGGAATGATGTGATCTTGTGACCAATGGTAAAAGAAAATCACATCAGCCTTTAACTTTGAAAACTAATAGGATTTTACACACTTTACAGATCATCTACCTGTAGCAAAGAACTCTGAGTCTTGTGCAGTGCTCCCTCAAGCTACCTTCAGTTGCTTTCAGTAGCTTGTAAAGCTCTATATGCAATGGTGACCCCTAACAGTACAACCAAAATTCAGGAGGTGAGAATGAGCAGCTCAGGGAGAAGAAAATGGTTGCTGGGTTCCTCATGACACAACTAGGTGGTCAGGTGCATAGCAAGGGAGCTCAGTACAGTGGTTTTGGTGTACGCTTTAGCTGAAGCTAACCCTGTTATTAAGTGGATAAAAATGCAACCATAATTATCCTACTAAGCTCCTCAGTTTGATCCCTAGTGATGTTTCAGGCATTATCTTGGCTTTAAGGCATAATAAATTGTGTTCAAATATGTGTAAGGCATAATAAATTGTGTATAAATAACAACTTGGTCTGAAAGTGTTTAGTTTTAGAAAGTTGGTGTTTAGTGTCCACCCTGGTTGCCTGCAGATGAAGGCTGGAAATTTGGCATTATAAGCAAGGCTGCTGAGCAAACACTACTGCACAGTGGATCTGTCACTACTATCAGAAGTGTTTTTGTAATGTGTATGATTTATTTCACAGTAGTAAATCTGTTCAAGTGCAATTGCCATCTTTTTTGCTTTCCCTGTCAGATTTGTGTTTTTTTCCATGATACAGATGTTTTGTTTTACTTTTCAGATGAGATATATTAGTTATGAGAGAGTTGTTTATAGTTTAAAAAAAAAAATCCCCAAACTTAGATTAACATTTAAATCTGACCCTGATATATTTCTTTCTTCTGTCTTCCAGGGCAAAATCTTGATAGTCTGTAAAATGCATAGCTCTAAGGATTCCATGGTAATCCATTTGAATAATAAATCTTTTCCATGTCTCTTTCTGCTTCCAAATAGCATCTGTCAGTATGGAAAAACAGCATGAGATAGCATAGGACCTACATCCTAATAGACCAAGCTATAAACTCTGTCTCTGCAGAGACCAAGAGAAGAGGAACAGAGACGACAGGAAAGATGCTTCTGCCTTTTGATCATCCCAGTTAAATGGAAAGCAGTATTACTAATTTTCTTGTATAAAAACAGGGATGGGACAGGAACCAGAAAATACTTCTCATTTTCTTTCTCTTTCCCTGTTAAAAATATATAAGAATGATATGGGAAAAATGATGAGAGATGCGATGAGATGCAATGCGATGCGATGCGATGCGATGCGATGCAATGAGATGAGATGAGATGAGATGAGATGAGATGAGATAGAAGACAGCATGGGAGAACACAGACTATCTGCCACTTTGCCTGTATCTTCATAGGCAGCCTATTCAACTTTTGATAATACTTCAGCCAGGCCAAGTAAATCACTTCCCTTTTTAAACTAAATAACTTTTCTTTCATGCCACAGTGTAATGGGATAAACCTAATTGAAATTAGCTGTAGGAAATATCATGTGCCTGCACTTTAAAGATAGAATGTTTCAAGTTCAATATTCTTCATTATTATCCTTATTATGAAATACTTATTTATTTGCTAAGCTTAGTGTTTTTTCATGTTCATAATTTATTTGCTATTTGTAAAATCAAGAGAAACATAAATACCAAAGATGATGTCTCAGAGAAAACCTAATTTGCAAATGTACTTAAGCTATTCTTAATTGCATCATACCATGTTTATAATATAAACATGCTACAAACATAACATAACATAATATAACCAGTGAAGTAAAGGGTAACAGCCAACACAAATGATGACCAAGACAGTGTACAAATATTTTGAAAAATGAAGCCTGACATAAAGATGTAAACCACATTTTTTATTTTACAGATGTTTTGTACCATTACAAAACCAGCATTAGTTAATCCATTTGTAATGTTTTTGTTTTAATGTAGCAAAAAAATATATTTCATATACATATTTCACTTAGGCCAAACTAGCTCTACTGGAATCAGAAGGAACTCCACCCTGTTGAATATAAAACTACATAAGTTTCTATGTTTTTTGTTAAATTGAGTAGATAAAAGCCCCAGATTCTTATAAAAAATGTCATTTGCTGATATTTTTTGTTTATTGATTGGCAAATTGGTCAATATAACACCTATAAAAATATTTTTCCTCTGGTAAAAACTGATATTTACTACGGAAACACAACTCCTTAGGAGTCATTCTTTTTTTGTTTTTTTCAGAATAGCAAATTATTGTTGTATTAGATACTTCCATTTCTACAGTTTACAGATTTGAACAAAAATTACAGAGGAACAAAAAGACATTACATCTCCTAATATTTTGATTTAAAACAAAACCTAAAAATCCTGCTAAGTCAGATACTCTCTGTGTAGCTGTAACAAATAACTGATGAGTATGAACATTTTTTTGGAACTAAATCTTGCTTCAGTTAGTTAGTAATCTTTGTAATGTTTTATAAGCATTCTGAAAAGCCAGCTTCGGTAGGAAATCTGAAGCAATGTTAATTTGCTGATCATTAAATGTACTATCATCAGTCATTGTTAACAAAATATAAGTGCTAATTTGCAGCAGAAAATGCAAGACAAAAGGATGATTTAATTTAATTTTCACTACCACAACATGTACTGTACTATGTCTGAATCTACTTCATGCTAAAGATGGAAAAATGCCAGTGCCTCCAGTGAGAATGGAATCAGAAATGTAAATAATTTTTGCCTGAAATGTGTTTAATTGCAAAATATGAAATTAGTTAAATATGATATTGTCACTGAAGAAGACAATGCAAATAGAGAATGTCATGAGGCACAACTGATTCTGCTCTTTAGTGTGTGAGTCCTGACGCTAAAGACACACTGAGTGACTTGAGGACATAATTACTGTATTATTTAGGTGTAAACTGACTTGATGTACAGCTGCTTAAAACAATCAACCAAACAAAACTTCCCTCCTAATAGGCCTGTTCATGGCGTTTATGACAGTCTTTCACCAGGAGTACCTGGATTCCTAGAGGACAGTAGAACCTTACCCAGAACTCTCTCTCTGCTGCAATATTCCTTTAAGCTGCAAGTGGGCTCCTTTTCTTCAGCCTTACAGGCAGTCAGATCTTTTGGCAGATGTCCTATGTCTTGTCTGTTTCTTTTTTTTTAAGGGCAAATAAATGCAAATGTACTTTGCCACTATGACCCTATCAGGAACCTTTCCTTCCTTCTTAGCTGGCTGAATGTATGAGTAAAACAAAAAGTCCACTGCTTGATTAATATAGTTAATTTAACTTTTCTTTAAAAAAAAAAACAAACACACACACATGCAGTTTTTCTAAGTACCAGAATGAAAACAACAAAGTTGTCAATCTAGTTATAGGTATCTTGTCTTTTCATTTTAAGGACACACTGGTCATTCCGTTTTTTACTTTTTTAAAGACAATCTTTCTCTTATCATAGCTGCCTATGAACATTTTTGCACGGCACGGACTTCTTTCTAATTCTTGTATATATAATTGATGGCTTCAACAACCTGAGTCTTTGACAGTGTAAAATAGTATTTGATCATGCTGGATTATATGCTTCATATGGCTTATCTGCTGGAATAAATGAAGGAATAGGCAGGACACGAAGTTCAAAATGCAGAAAAAACAATGAAACTTTGTAAATTCACAGAGTGATGTATGGATAAGAAATTCCATGATGTAATAGACTTTTGGAATGGTAATAAAAAATTGACAGTTTTCTACATGTTAATCAAGCAATAGCTAGTATAACCTATAAATAAATCCTTAAACAGAGCACAATTTGCTTTGTACTTGGATCAAATCATCCTCAGGCTTTTTTGGTCTACTATCGTGTTGCTGAGAGAACAGTAAATGTGAAAATAAATTCTGTAAGTAGTAAGTTAGAGTTCTTGTATTTCTATACTCTGAAGTAAGCAACTTAAGTCTCCACAGGAAATGATAACAGAAGAAATATTGAGAAGAAATAGAGTTATCATTCCAAGCTTGCATCTTACTTGGAGCATTCAGAAGTCTTGGGATGTGAAATTAAGTAGAACTCATGAAAATAGCCTGACAGAAAGCCAAGTGGTAATTCATCGCTCTCGTGGAAAATATTGCTTGTAACAGTATACAAAAGTCTGATGCAGGGTCAAGTAGGAAAAAAGAAAAGTAACTCATTCTTCAGCAGTAAGACCAGACAAGGACCGTACAAGTCAAGTACATGAATTAGGAAACAAATGGAATGGCCTACTTCAAGGTAGTTAGCAGGCTGAATAGAAGTACTAATATAATATACCCTTTATCATGTCCAAAAACATGCCCAGATCTAGACATTATTCTGACTATAATGGGAGTGTCTCTGTTGTTCATAAAGGAGCTGTCAAACCAAGCCCACAGCTATAGTGTATATGTATAGCATATCTGTGGGACCAATTGTTGACTTAATCATTTTGGTTACATGCTGATTATAAACCAATAATAAAAAACCCCTGCATGCTCAGGGTTTTGCAGTGCTCGCTTCACTCCCCCCCCCCCCCCCCCAATTTGTTTGTTTGTGTTTTTTTCTATGTGGTCCATTCGGAAATTGCTAAACAATCCTTATCAAGAAGCAGAATTCAACAGCTCTACGATCCTAAGAAAGTTAAGTGTGAGTATGGCTTTGTTTCTTACCATGTTTAAAATACTGAAATGAGGTAATCTGAGCAAGAAATGGCAGTGTTCCAGTGAGTCTCATGCAGGACACTTTCTCCACAAAACCTGGGATTGGTTGCATGTCTAAATTTTAGAAAAATCATAGCTCATTTCAAAATATAGAGTTTTGCATCTTGGCTGGTGTTTTGGGGTGGGGTTTTTTTGGATGGATAGACCTACACAACTGTAGCATGTCACTCTGTCCTGTGGCCACCATTTACCATCTTGTTTACTAGTAAGGCATGTGCTTTGACAAAGTGACAGTCTTATGGTAAGTGGTGCCTTCTCCTGAGTAGTCACTGGTAGAACTTCATAGAAGAGTCACTACAGGATTTTCTGTTAGGCAGTTACACCCTTCTTGATGATCTGATCTGTTGCTTTGAATCACTACTTAGCAAGACGCAAGAGTTCTTCAGTAGCCTGGGATCTGGACCTGGCTATTTAATACACACTAACTACTCCTCTAATAGTGGCTCATCATACATCCTTTTATCTCTAAGATTTTTGAGGATTGTTGCTAGCTGAAAACTTAAAACAACCAGATTTGTAGTGGCAATTGGCAGAACAGGTAGTTTTTTAAGCAATGAACAAATCTTTCACTTTCTAATTACAAAAAGTCTTTCTGTGTGGACTTGAATATGGTGCCAAAGGACCTTGTGCACTGAAAATACAGAATTCTTATTTAATCTTCGGGGTTTTGAGAAAGGACAGCTTTGTAAGCAAAGACAAATTCTAGTGAGTTTCTTTGGTTCATTTCTTCTTATCTTAGTGTGCTAGGAAAGCTTATGATCTGATTAAAAGATCAGGGAAAAGGGAAAAAAATACCAAAGGAGTTGTGTGGAACTGAGTCACAGAAAAAATGGAGGCTGCAGGATTTTGTAAAATGTTCTTTCTCTAATGTAAGCCAAACTGCAAGATCAGCTTACTAAAACCAGTTCTTTTCATCAGTCTGTTATCAGCACTGTGGTTATGAGAAATTTCAGATATCTGTGCAGAAACTGAAAGGATAGATTTTACACAAGAATGTAGTTGTTTGTTTGAAGTTGTAGTAATAAACAGATCTGTGATACATGCAGTTTACTGTGGACATCTTTTTCTGCTGTGTAAACAAATCATTACTTACGTGACAGACTTGTCTTTTTCAGGATCTTGATAGACAACTTTTCATTTTTTCTCTGATAACAAGATTAGGATATTGATTTTTACTTCCTTTTAGATTTCTTTCATATTATTGTTATACAAAATATTCATAGTTTAGAATTTAGTTACACAAAGCAATTTTAATAAGTTGGAGGTAAAAAAAAACCCAAAATATCTAAATGAAAGTTATTTATATATTGCAGACTGAATTTATCTTTTATGTAGGTTCACTAAAAATCACAATTCTTCTTTTCCAGTTGATACCAATAATACCATCATTTTGTTTGCCTTTCAGCTGTCACTTCCCCAGTATGTCTCCTGAGTTTCTGAGAAGTTCACATTTAGCCCCTAACCATCAGGATTCTAAATAGCAAGTTATACTAAATTAGATGGATTCTTTGCCACATGAGTACTCTTTCAACATGAAGGACAAAAAAAATTCCTCCCTTACATTTATAATCAAAACATTCCCCAGATTTGGAGCATTCCTAGAGCCTTGCAACAAACCAGCTCTAGTGAAAAACTGACAGAGGAGAGTACTATCTTGGCGTACTTTCTCCCATCTTGAGTCTCAGTGATTTTCTAAGAACGAGAGGCAGCTCCCAGCAGGAGCACAGATGGCAAAAATAGGAGTTGACCTACATTAAACTGAAGAGGCAGTAGTCATTCTGAACAAAATTGGCCTCACTGAGCCTTTTTGGTTGCAGACATAAGTGGGATTAGTGTCTCACTAAATAAGCAGTCAGCTGTGATTTTTAAAGGAAAATTATTATTCATTGAGTAGAGGTCTGGATGATGCGAGTGCTTCATCCTCTTCCACCAGCTGGAAGTATCAGTTTTCTTAGAAATACCTATCTTAGCAATGAAATGTACCCAGAAGTTGTTAGACATCTGAAAAAGCATTGCCTATGAAAATACCTGAACTGCTTGCGGTAAAGCTTTCAAAGCCATTTCAGAGTGCTGAGTGAGGAGGAGACCAAACATTTTGCTGCTTCTTTCCATGCAATGCCAAGTTATTTCTAGTCTTTTTCTGTGATATAAAGGGACCTGTTTGATAAATGCCATTACAAATGTGACTACTCATAATCTAAGCAGTGAAAGAACTATGTACCATAAAAAGAATTTGAAGTTCCGACATATGCATGGCTGAGATCTACCAGTCAGGATTTCTTCCTACTCCCCCTGCTTGTTGTAATGGGGAAATTCCTCATTCACAGGAACTATGAGTGGCTGTGAAAGAACACAGACTTAGTTTAAAACCATCAAGTTTTATGTCTCTAAAATACCTAAGTGTAAGTAGGGAAGGAACAATAAAAATAAAGAGGTTATACTTGGCTCTTTTCCTGCCAAATTTCCTTGAAGGTAGGTCTTTGATTCCAGGGTTCGATTTATCTTTTCAGTTCAGTCTTTTACCTTGCAGGAAGCTCCTCATGCTATTTTCTGCTTCCCAGGAAATGTCTTTTCACCATCTCTTTCACAGTCTCTGAGGCACAGGCGGGTGCTCCCTCCTTCTTTCAGTAGTCAGCATGTGAGCTACGGAATTTGAGAGTTTTCTTGAAATTCTTGTAGCCTTGAGTTCAGCCTGCCACCCCTAAAGCATCTTTCTTCAGACATGCTTATTTACCCAAGAGAAGGGACAATCTCTTCCCATTTTTTTCAAGAAATCCTACCTGATCTGCTCTGTCTTCTTCTAAAGAAGCATTATATACAATCTGAGAACAAATGAAGAAATTAGACAATTTGTCATGAATAAAAACTTTGTCAAAAGAGAAGGGCAAGAAATCTATTTTCTGTGGGTCAGATTTCAAACAAACCTTAATCAGTTAAGAGAAGAAAGTCTTTCTGAATCTGTAATCCTATTAAATAATTTCTAAATATTCCAATTGAAGTAGTTTTGAACTGATGTTCCATCCAGTGGGACCATGATAATTTAGTCTTATTGTACCCTAAAAACATACATTCTTGATCTGAGATCCTTGGCTGATGTCAATGGGTCAGCCACAAAGGAAACATGTTGAAATCATTGTGTAGCCATTCTGAAGACCAGAGTTTACTGAAACTTTCAGTATATCTTGTAAAGTAGAAACTATTAACCTGAGGGGAGAATAAAAAATTTGATCAATAATGTGGACATAATCAAAATGGTCAGCAAGGCGAGGCTTTTGTTGAGCACACAGTCAGACCTTGCGTGCAATATTTTATGTCACCATGTGCTGTTCTGATAACAGTCCCAAAACTGACATTTGCAGAGGAAGCAAAACATGCAGATGACAGTAGTTAATAAGACCACCGCCATAAAATATGGGATTATTGAAGCGGTATTAGCCAATCCAATACTAGTTGAAATATTTCATGTAGAAATAGGTACAGAGAATTGGTGCAGTCTTACAGTTCCAGAACCTCCTTCTGCTACTACCCTTGCATTCATTTTGGAGAGACAGTGGATTTTCTTTTCACCTATAAGAGGAACTTGATTTAGGTTTGGGAAATATTGTGTATATGATATCAACAAATATTTTTCCCTTCCTTGCAGTTAATTCTGTGTTTAGTACTCTCCTCATAGAATTACCTTACTTTTTATGACTTTGATTACTGTAGCTGTAGGAGAAACAGCTTTCTTTAGGTTTCTGTAATTTTTCTGTCCTTTTCCATTGTGGTTATAAATAACACACCACGTATTTTCTTATATTAATGTTACATATTTGGCGTACCTCGACAAAAGCCTGAAGAAATCCACTTGTTTGTTTCTATCTCTTGGCATTTTCAAAATAACAGAACTCTAGACAACTGTAGACAGTCATTTCATAACTGTGATTGTTTTAGGTATTGTTTGGGTTTTTTTCTCTAAGTGAGGAATTATTTCACAAGTGGTTTTCCATTCTAGGTTGGATGAAGGAAATTGTGTACAACCATATGAATATTTGGAAGTTGCCATTTTAAAACTGTCTTTAAAATATTAATCTTGTTCCTTTCTTTACTAATGCACCCACTGTCTCCTAAATTACTTGGATCCTCTAATTTCCTTTCTTGTTTCTAGTTCCCATTTCCCTCTACCTGTGCAATTTATACTAAAGAGCCTGGATCCAATAACACAGATATGGCTGGATCTCTCTCTACAACTTTCAGCTTCAGTTGAATTTGCTAGACTTGCACTGAAGTGAATGGAAGCACAGTGTATATACACTGTGCTTTACATAACAGCTGGTTTTAGGCCTTATTCAAGTAGCTGATAGAATAATGAATACATAGTTTCTGAAAATTCAGAAACATATATATTTAACCAAATTTTGGTTAAACAGACTGTCTGTTCTTGATATTCCTTGTAAGCTATTTGTTGAACACATTCTGAAGAGCTTAAGGAAAACCTTTTTCTTTTTTTTTTCTGTATGCTTTTTGGTACAGACTGGGAGATCCCTGGGGCTCCAGTATCTACTCACACTAAATAGCCTTGAAAATAAGATTTGTGAAGAGAATTCAGATCTGTAAGTGACTCTGTGTGTCTTATAATGCAACTAAGATACCAAAGTAATGAGTATCTTGCAATTATTCCTAAAAGTATTCTGGCGCATGGGGGAAGGGAAGAGAGGGAGAGATGGAAACAGAGGGGGCTGGAAGGAATGGCATGGCTGTCTTTATATAAAACATTGGGTTTGTCCCCTTCCCTGTTCCTTTGGATTTCCAGCCTTTTCAAATAACTTCTAAGAATATTGGCTTCTAACAAAAATATGCTTTGTGTTAATATGTGAGGAATTTAGGTCACTGAGCATTGCTCATTTTTGTCTAGCCCTTGAATTAGATGAGGTTTCTAATAGCCACTGCAGCTAATGAAAGTTGTTTCTGTTTTCATTCCAACTTCTAGACAAAGAAATGCCAGGAAAAATCTGCCTGATTGATTGTTGGTTGCTGATGGTTGCCAAACCTAGAAGGAAAACATGTTGCTATCAGATAGCTAGACTGCTATTCTACCAAGAAATTAAATTACCAGACAAATAAAAGATTGATTGATTGATTGATTGATTTGGAAATGATTTTTCTATCCAGAAAACAGATGTGGTAGAATTCTTCACATTCATAATTTTGTTCTCAGATGTTAAAGTAAGAGAATGTAGTCTAACAAAGTTCTTCTTACACTTTTGGCTGAAACTAGGCAAGACCTGTCTTTCAGTGGCCAGGTATGTGGAGACAATATTGATATACTGGAACATGGATCTTCAACTAGGCAGCCTAGAAGCAGTCATGTTAGGACAGTATTTGTTCAGATTAATAATGTCTGGAAGGATTACAACTGCTTGTTCTTCTTTTTATTAACCAGCTATGAAGGCCAAAGGGCTGTAGACACACTAAGGAGCAATCCTCTGGAAAGTCTCCAGGTATATATGTTGAGGGTCATCAGTAGTTATGGAGTCATTTTATAAGTCATAGAACAGAGTTGGGAAACACTTGTGTAGATCACTGAATGGCAACTGTTGCTCAGAGCAGATTCTCCGTCAGGCCAGATGACCTTATGATGAGTGGAAAAGGCACCATGTTAACAACAGAGCCAGTCCCCTCTCACAGCACCTTGTGCACAACTTGCACTGCATTTAATGCAGATGACATAAGCAAAATCAAGAGTGTAAAAATCAGTATCATTCCAACATAAATAAACAACCTTCAAAAGACCTTCAGAGTGTATCCTACCCCCAGATGGCCATGTGCCAGAAGTCTTCTATAAAATTGTTGAAAGTAAAAATGTTGATTTTCTAAAGTAGTTGCACCTGCCAATAGAAGCTGACGTGCTGCAATTCTGACGTTATATATGACAAGTTGGTAGCTTGTTCCCCTATAAATGATATTGTTCGCAAGTAAAGGGAAAAGTACAAAAAGTAAAGCCAAATCCTGGAAAGTAGGAAATGTAGAAACTGAAGTTTCCTACATAAACCCATTTTCTACCTCTTCTGCACGTGCACTAGGAGATCTATTTTCCTATTCCCCCTCACAAGATTTCTGCATAATTGTGTGCACAGACTGGACAGATTGGGATAGCTCTACTTGGTTTAATTAGCAACTGTTCAATAATTTTTCCTTGCTACTCATTGTGTGGCCCATTTACTGCATATTAGTGAAACCCATGTCTGAAAACAATGTTATTCATTTTCTCTTGAGATTTATTATGGGATATGTCAATGGAGAACAAACACTTCACAAACATTTCATTTTTACACTGCAGTATTATAGTCATTCCCACAGTGCAAATGGCAAACTACAGTACAGACATGAAGGTTGACCAGTCATTAATTTTAAGTGCCAAATTTAAGACAGGCAGGACCTGGATTTTTTTCAGATAACTTAGTATTATGACAAATGTGGAACTTTCAAAGTGCAATCTCTCTATCACCTTCAGTTATCATCATGAGGGCCCAGGTTTTTTGTGGGTCACATCCAGGAACATAAATCTAGACAACCAGAAAATGAAGAACAGCCCATTAGCAGCTGACCTAGGAAAAGTTCAGCTTCAGGGAGTTGTCCAGCACCACACTGAAAGTCTGGATCATGTTATTGTCTCATCCCTTTCCCCAAGGCAGGATTCAGTTGCAGAAATCATGAGACTAGAACTTGGAGAAACTTTCGAAATCAAAAGGCTTCTTAAGATTATATCTTTTTTCTCCAAGGTCTTTGCTCAGAACGTGGGGAAAAACAGGATAATGTTTCAACATTTAGCAACATGTATTGTCTGATGTGTTTGAATTTAAGCATTTTGTTTTGTTCTTTATTAATTATTTTTGTAGTGAAGGGCTTCTCAACGTACCTTTCATCCTTTTTGAATAATATCTTACTAAATAAAAAGCGCAAAAGGGTTGTAATTTTCATTTTTTTAAAAATGAAGAATGTTGTGAATTTATTTGAAATCAGAACTGGAAAAACCCAAGAAAACTATCAGGTTTTGAGGAAATGGAACTTTTCTTTTCTTTACTGATCTTGAAGTTTATAACCAGTTTTCCTCTGGTTCTGCCTCATTCCCCTTTTCATCTCTGTAGGTAACATTGTCTTCATGTCATGACTCATTCTTTCCCAGAGCAGGTCTACTCTTTTTTCGAAACGACACAGCAGTTTTATAAACTGTACCCTAAAATCTGTGCACAAAGGGCTGAATTAAGATTACATGGGAAATGATAATTGCACTATTTCCCAGCTTTCATCTGCATGCCTTGTCAGATTTAATTTTACCCTCTGTGTGTGTGTGTGTGTGTGCATATGTGTGTGTGTGTGTGTGCATGAGGGAGAGAGAAAGAGCCACAAAGAAAGCAAGTGAGGCTTCAAGAAACAATGTGGAACAGCCTAGTGGTTCTAGTCTGTGGGCATCTTAGTGACATGAAAGAAAATCAGCATTGTGGAACTGTAAAATTGAGAGTGCAAAGCTCTACTTCTCATTCTAGAAGTGGAGCAGGAAGCCCAGCAGCAGTGAGCTGCCATGCTGTACAGAGACAAGGACTACTGGGGGAGAGTTTCCCAGTTGAATTAGTAGCAGTTGTTATGCAGAGACAAATCACAAGACTCAATATAATTTAGGCTCTCTTGCAAGCTCTGAGAAGGAAATGTGATATAGAAGTGTGGGACTTACTGCTCTCATACCTGATCTATGTTGCATTGTCTCTAATAGACTTTTCTCTTTTTTCCTGTCTCAGTTGTCTGCTGCCCTGGCTTTTTCACCACTCATCTGACTCCTTCAAACTACATTTTCTCCTTCTCTTAGTCTGTTTGTTTAGCTAGTGACAGTTCTTCCTGACTCATCATCCAATTTTTTTCTCTGACTTATTGGCATGTAGTCACCCTTCCAGCCACATGTGTGTTCTCCATTCCCACTGGCTCCAGCTCTTAGTTTCCCTCCTAGGCTCCTTGTTTAGTATTAGTGTCCCACTCTTGTCCTGCTACAGTTCACAACAACCCAGAGATCTTTCAGTTTTCTGCAATTCCGGGCTTTTTGTGGGCAATACAAATGGGATGTTCGCAGAACCTGAAGTGCTGATTCTCTTTTGCCAGCAGCGAAACTCTCTTTCACATGTACAAATCTGCTGTTGGTCATGTCGAGCAGTGTTTGTAAATTTGGCTGCATCTTACTGGGAATGACAGACAGACAGACAGACAGATACATCTGGATTTCAGTAGTACTCTTGTGAAACTGCTTTTCAACAGTGGCTTGTGTCAGTTTTTTTCAGTTGTTTTATTTTCCTTTTTTCCTTTTTTCAATCAGCATTATTATTATTACTACAATTAATGTGGGTAAACCAACACATTTTGTCTTGTCTTGTTCTCAGAAATGGCTTTCAGTTCTTGGCTGAAATGTAAAATAATATATCAACCTGAGTAGCATGAAAAATATCAGCCTACATCTTACAGGTTGGTAAAGTTTAAGCATCTGAAAATGGGCTTTTCTAACAGAAGTATCAGGCAATCTTCAAAAGCAGTCACAAGTCACCATGTCATGCGTTAGGAAAATTAATTCTAGATTATTCCACTGTATCCAGAAGAATAAAGCAAAACATAAAAGCCCTTAATGTGCAAGGTTTCAAATCCTAGAATCTGAACATGTGGCAATTTCAAAAACAGAATGAGACGCAATTAGTTTTTATATGCCTGTAACACATGATTTATTACATTTTCATTACTTTTATGATGCAGTACCTTTGGTAAGTGCAGGGCATTAATATGTAAATAACTAATGCACAGTAGCATGCTGGAAAGTGTCAGTTGGGAAGTTTTCTTCCTCCTCTTCCCCTCTTTTTGATTTGCTTTGGGCTGGTTTCAAGGAATTTGGCATCAGTTTAACTTCTGAGGGTTTAACCCATTTATGAACTTTGGAAACATGTCTCCACAAAATCCATTTGTCTGTTATGTTTCCCAAGAATGCTAGAGTTTTCTTAGATTGTGACAAATACTTTCTTATGGCAATAAGCTTGCAGGCTGTTAATCTGGGAACACAGTAAAAAAGAAAATTAGATTTGATAGCTTTTAGCTTCCAAAACTCTTTAAATAATTTGAGCTACATACCTCTCTTTTATCTTTCATTTTTATAAAAAGTATGGTTATGTTAAGGACATTTTGAGACTTGGATTTTCTTTTAGTGAAAAATAAAGCTAAAACGCATACCATTGCTGTAAACCACAACTCCCGGTTTTACAAATCCTGTTGACTAAAATCTTTACTAAAATACCATTATGGTTTTAAACATCTGATGCTGGTCTTCTGACCTCATGCACTTTACATAGATACTAAGGCACTGCAAAACTGAATGGAAGAGTTCTGGTTTTGTTGCAAGCATATGGCTCTTACAATTAACTGCTTAACAAAATATTTCTCTTCACCTCTACTATTATGTTCCAATCTGTCCCAAGTGAATTCATCCTTCCCTTGTGTTCATTTTGACAATGAGAGGAAGTCGTGGGTATACTTTTTTAACTTCTAGATGAACATTTGAGAATCTAATCTGAGGGTTTCTGCAATCAAATATTAAGTCAAGGGCATCTTACAAATTTGGAGCTCTAGTTAGTGTTAAAAATTTCTAAGTGCATCAGCTGTTTAGGGGAAATTTATACCCTGCCTTCAGTGACTGGTCCTTCACAACTACTTATTCTGGAAGGTGCCTTAATGTGAAGAAAATCCCACCTTTCAACACTTAACAAAAACATTGGCCCAAGAACAATCACAAAGGGAAACTCTTTCAGATCTCTTCAGCTATTTTTTGTTGTTGCAAAGTATCTTCTCCAATTACTCTGAACTTCAGATCATCCAGATTAGTTTTTGGTGACAGTCTCTCACACCATTCAATACAAATGCTGAACAAAGAAGGACATCAAACTATTAGTGTGTCCAGAGGAGAGCGACCAAGATGGTGAAAGGTCTCAAGGGCAAGACTTATGAGGAGTGTCTGAGGTCACTTGGCAGCTAGTATAGTGTTATGTTTTGGGTTCAGTATGAGAAGAATGTTGATAACACTGATGTTTTCACTTGTTGCTCAGTAGTGTTTATACTAAATCAAGGATTTTTCAGCTTTTCATGCCCAGCCAGTGAGAAGGCTGGAGGGGCACAAGAAGTTGGCACAGGACACAGCCAGGGCAGCTGACCCAAAGTGGCCAAAGGGGTATTCCATTCCGTGTGATGTCACGCCCAGTATGTAAACTGGGGCAGTTGGCCTGGGGGGATCGCTGCTTGGGAACTGAGTGGGCATCAGTCGGGGAGTGGTGAGCAATTGCATTGTGCAACACTTGTTTTGTATATTCCAATTTTATTTTTATTATTATTATTGTTGTTGTTGTTATTTTCTTCCTTTCTGTTCTGTTAAACTGTTCCTATCTCGACCCATAAGTTTTACTTTTTTTTCCCAGTTCTCCCCCCCCATCCCACTGGGTGGGGGGAGTGAGTGAGTGGCTGCATGTACTTAGTTGCTGGCTGGGCTTAAAGCACGACACCAATGATAGGACACAAGGAAATGGAATGAAGCTGCATCAGGGGAAGTTCAATTTGGACGTTAGGAAAAGTTTCTTCACTGAAAGGGTGGTCATTCGCTGGAACAGGCACCCCAGGGAAATGGTCATGGCATAACCTGTCAAAGTTCAAGAACCATCTGGATGACGCTTTTAGTCATGTGGCTTAGTTTTAGGTAGTCCTGTGAGGAGCAGGTAGTTGGACTCAATGATCCTTATGGGTCCCTTCCAACTTGAGGTATTCTATGATCCTATGATTCTATGAAATAGTTACAAATCCAGCAAGACTAGAGTTCACTGTGTGAATATTCTGAATCAGTTAGGTTACACTGGAGAAGTAAAGGGTAAGTTCCCAAGTCCTTTCCTAGGAAGACAGATAAAAAAGGATCATGTGTTCAGTATACTGTGTAGTAGAGTTTAGATTTAACATGTCCACTAGTCAGCACTTAGATTCATCAGAAAATATTTTGGACATTTTCTCCCCTTTTTTTCTGGCAATGAAGAACTGAAGAACATTAACTAAAAATAAAAATATTTGGATATAAGTAGCAGAAGTCTGGAAGAAGGTTTCTAGTAGGATATTTTTGTTTTCACATTAAAAGCTTAAAATTCTGTGCAAAGTGCTTGATTTTTCCAAGAAGATTTTGTATAGTAAAAATATATTTTTGTTAAAATGTTTGGCAGTCTCCTGAACATGACTGAAAATCAGTCACTCTTTTATCTAAGAAATAGTTTAGTTTCTTGATTTTATACATCTCACTGCAGAGGAAAGATTCATCAACAATTAGCTTGACTGACTATTGAGAAAATCCAGGGATGGGTTCTCATTTTATAATCCATTAGAATGAATCATTTTCTTAATTTCCTCTTAGTCTCCTCAGACATTTGACACTAGCTCTTTTTCCCTTTTAAAAGATCATTTTTAAATTATTTTATTGTCTCTTTATTTATGTATACTGATTTTGTAAGAAGTTATTACTAAAGCTTTATGTTAACTAGGTTTTATTTACTTAACATCCTCTGTTAATCTCAGGGTCAACGTAGTGTAATAGGGAATTATTATTAAAATAACTTTAAACAGCTCTTTGGGAAAAATGCCTTCTTTGGTTTTGTTCCACTGCTAGGATTTATTCTGTGGCTAAAAAAATAATTTGTGAAACTCAAAATGTATTTCATTTATGAAACTCAAAATGTTGAGTTGCACATAGATGGCTACACTGAAGATATTATCTGAAGAATCTAAACTGAAATAGATTCAATAACTTGCTTCTGCTTATACAACAATAAATTCATTGTGGAGCTAGCAAAAAGAAGGCACAGAGAGTTTGGTAAGGATAAGTGGTATGGGCATGGTGTTTGGGTTTTTCTGACACCAAACAGCCGCCATGTAGTAAGCCTTATTTTCTTGTCTCAGAAAAGACTTTTCTTAAACTTGTCTCAGGACATTTCTACACTTGGAGGTTAGGTTTCCCTGAATTGTTAATACATTTTAGACATTTCAGGCTCTGACTGATTTCATAATTTTTAAATTTCACCATGTTGCATTTTGACAACCCTGACATTAAGAGTTTGCATTGTTATACCTGATTCTATATATGGTTACACATTGGCTTTTGCATGTTTCACATACCTGTGATTTTGTTTCAATTTTTAGTCATTCAGTATGTATACCAGTTGAAAAATCAACAGGATTCAAATCATCGTCTTCCTCACTAGCTGACCAATTTTTCAGGAATACATTAAAGATAAATATATTAAGAAAATCAAAGGTTTGACACTGTGACAAAGAAAGTTGGTCAGCCTGACAAGTACTTTTTTTTTGCAAAAAGCTCATTATCTGAGGGGACTAAGAAATTAATAGTTCTTTTGGGTCATAAAAGGATTAGCTCTAGGGGATTGTTAATAAAGCATAGTACAGTAGTAGCTGCTTTTGAGGTAGAAGCTTTATTGTTATATTCTACACTTGTCAAACAATGTTCATTAATGAGTGATTTTTGAAAATGTTCTGTTAATCATAATTTATATATATTTAAAAATTACAGATTAAATTATGTGCAAAATGACCCAGGAGCAAAGAGGAGTAAATAGGGTTACAGCATCCAGCAGTCAGTATTTGACAATATTAGGCATAGACTTCACTATCCTCTTATTTTTCCCATGAAATTAAGCTTACAAATACCAATAGTGTTATGTCTCCAGAAATCACTTTCTTTTTCCCATCTCTCTTTCCAACTTCTGTATTCTCCTTCTCTCCTACACATTTTTGAAGAAGGTATCTGTAAATGAACAAATGTAACCAATACGCAAAATAGCTTCGGTTAACATTTGTCATGTGTGCATTGAAAAACCAGACCTTATGAGGAAACAACTATAAAAATTTTGGCTTCGCTAACCCAAGCATAAAATTTTTCCCATGCATTAAGTTATGAAGGTGATCCTGGAAAAACAAACCAACAGTGTCAGGTAGGCCTTGTTGGTTGTATTCAGTAGAGCCATACTTGAGAAAATGAGATAACCTGAAAGATGAGAGGGTAACTCGGAGCCTCTGAGATGATAGTATAGAGCTCCAGTGTTGAAAGCAGAGATAACAGAAGAGTTGGGATATGCTGATGACTGCAGAAAGAAAGGGAAGATTGTCCTGGCAATAAGTGCACTTCTTATGATATGAATGGTGTTGAAGAATAGACTACAGTATCACTCAAGGTAGTAGGAGGTCTCTAATGCAGAAAAAAAGACTTCTTGAAAGTATCATCTTGAATTAATGAAACTTGAACACTCTCTGGATAGTACAGCTGGAGAGTTCAGATGCATGTTTTAATAGCAATTATTTCCCTGGCACTAGGTAAGTAAGTCTTGACATAGTGGTTTGTGATGTCCGTTATATGCACTGGTGGCTCTTACCATGATGTTCATCCCCACCAAAACTTTATAATCCTCAGCGAAATCTTTCTGAGTCTTATTTCCCTCCTGCAAAAAATGTGAATAGAGCATACACTCATACCAAGCCTGGTACTGGACTGGTATGGTACTGCCCTGGTCAGACAGTACACTGCACCTGCACAGAAGCAAGCCCTCATCCAGCAATTCCTTTGCTACCCCCAAAGCTATCAAGGTGGACATGTAGCAAGTCAGGCTGAGGATGAAAGCAGCAAACAGAAAAAAGTTAGAAGCTCCCAATGCTCTGGTTTTCTTGTGATTTCCTTCACAAGGTGAGTAGTGGCAATTTATAGTATAACACTGCACTTAAACCTTCCTTTTTCATGAAGATGACTTAAGCAAATTATTTTGTTAAAAAACAAGTTCAATAAATATTTTTAAATTCTCATGCATTCATGTGCCCGCACAGCAGCACATAGTGGGGATTTCACTGGTTGTCCCCAAGGTGAGAGATGGGCATGTGGCAGATCAGATTGACTGTATAAAGGAGCCCATAGAAGAATGTAACAAGATCCTTTACAAGGTAATAGGCATTTTCTCTGTTTCTAATGCACAACAATTATTCTTGTCTTATTCGTGTTATTGCAATACGGCATAATTTATACTGATCTTGTTTATATTGTTTTCTTAAACCTCTAAGTGTGTCCATGCATGCACACGTGCAGGACCATACACACACATATGGGCGTGTGTACATATTCACACACATGCATATGTGCATATACGCGTATACCTACACACACATGCACACACACGTACTGCAGAACTTTTTGCCGAGTTCCTCACCAGTTAAAAAGCATTAGAAACACCATGGATTTTTTTCACCTCTCCTTGCCTTTGGGAAAAATTTCGCAGTGTGGATAAGGCAATACCTTGTTCTTTTAAAATAACTGCCTTTGAAAGTACTTCTGATAAGTGCTTTGTAATCTAAAAAAAAAAAAAGCATTTATCAGTCCTGGACTGAGCTACTCTCCTACCTTGTTCAGAAAAATTGGTAACTGTGTAAGCCAGGAGCTATGAATGTCAAAAAGTTTACCATCCATCCACACAGGGAGATGGTTGTCTGGACTGTAGGGGATATGAGGGAAAAATAGGCTTCACTGATGAGCAGTCACTAGATCTGTGGTACTTGCCTTGTAAAGGATAATCAAGTTAGCACAGTGGTTAAAGGATGGCTTTCTTTCTTCATTAAAGAATGCTATTTTTTAACCTCTGCTACTCTACTAGGGATTTTTGACAATAAATTGTTGGAGGGAGGGTAATAATTTTGCGAGTTACGTAGCAGAATTCTGTTCCAGTTCAGGTTTGTATTAAGGATGTTGAACTCCTTCAATACCTTTACTGAGAGAAATGTCATTATTATTCGTGCTGTTAGTGTTATTGCAAGGGGGAAAAAGAGATACCGCATGCTTGGAACAGAGAGGTTTGATGTGATAGTTGTAAAGCACGTCTCAGCAAAACCAGACTGAAGTGCTGAACTGTTTCTCTGATAACACTGATATGTCCAGAATCAACATGGAAATGAGTCAGTTTAATGGTTTGAGAAAGAGTGAGCCTGTTTCTACCCATGAACCTAGAGAATAGTGTGCCGGTCTTAACAAAATTTGATTGAAGACATATGCCAAGGCAGAACAAAAAACATGCATATTTATATTAAATTGAACTTGTATTTATTTTAATTATAAAGGATAGAGTATATTTTGAAATGTTGTTTTCTGAGCCACTGGGGAATGGCAAAAAAGATGGAGCAGATTTGTGAAATTAAAAGTGACATATGTTGTTGCTTTTCCCAGCTTTAAGGGGGGGGGACCAAAATAAACAGATAAACAGAGGGCTAAATGATAAGATTTTTTAGCTGAACATTTGGCAGCCAGCTAGGAGTTGTAAAGGGAATTGATGAAAAAATGTTATAGAGCACACTATCGAGCGTTGTATTTTAACAGTTTCAAATAGTGAACTCATATGTTTGGATGCCAAAAGTATTTCAGAGGTGCCAGAAAAAATGAAAAACAGTTTAATGAAAAACATTTGATGGCTTGTTTTATAAAAGCATATATTTGTCTCTATGTAGTTCATCAATTTCAAGGTATGTGGAAAGTTAAGCACATGCTTTTCTTATTTTATTCATGTATTTTTTAATATATTGATAGTTGTATAAGCCCATGCTTCCAAGGACTTAGCAAAATTTTTAATTAATTCATGGACATCTTTTCTTTCCACTTGGAGAGCTATGGTTCAAAGAGAGCTACAGCGCACCTTTGGGCTGAACTCGAAGGAAGACAAACTACTTTGAGGAAACTCTGGCCCCCAGTGTGTTACACTTTCTTGATGGTGCTTAACCCTTTCAGAAAGGTGTAAGGGATCCTTCATGTACCTGGAACAGCATTCTGGCTGACCTTTCTGAAGCAACCATTGCAGAGGAGATGCAAGATGGAACCCTGGAAATTCCTGCACTAGTCTCAGGCCTTTCCTCCTCCTCTGGATTATCTGGTGATTTTGAACTCTCCCTAGCAGCACAGTCTATGGACCATGTTGTCTTTGGTGCTGTCACAGCACCAATTCATTTGCTCCTCTTGCTGGAGCAGGGTCTAGAGAAAGTGTTACGCTGTTGGACAAGGCACTCTCCCAAGGCATGTTACTTTTCAGAGCTTTGATGGTGAGACAAGAAAACCTTCAGAAGGAAGAGCTGTTTCTGGGCTCCTCACTCCTCTCCATCACTGCAGAGCAAGAATAGAAATACACTGGTGGTGTCTGTCTGTATTGCAGCAGAACCACTGTTCTTCCCTGTTGCAGAAGCCTGAAATTTTTCTTCATGAGGAGAATGATTTTCCCAAGGTCAGTTAAATGAAAAGCAGAGCTGGGAAAACCATTATTTTAAAGGCAATGCTGACTTCCCTTGCCTCTTACTCCTCCTTGCTCATGCCTTCCTTTCCTTCTTCCTTCTATTTTCAGGAGGACTTTCTTGTCTTATTTAACTTTTTTTTTTTGTAAACTGTGTTGTAATTAAATCTGAGAAAGCATTCAAACATCTCAAAGTATTCAAATAATCAAAAGTAGGGTGAAGTGCAGCAAGGCTGCATAGACTATGAGAAATTTCTTTTCCTTGTATGAGGGCAGCGCTAACCTTTTGCCTTTCAAAAGTGATTCTCTTTGTAGCTTGGGTATGGAAGATTATTTTGATAATGTTCTGTTCTATGCATTGAAAGATACCCCTCAAAATGGATTGCAACTGTTTGTCCTTGATCATGAGATAATCTTTATCTCAAACACAGAAGAATGTCTGTAGCTATTTGTAATAACTGCACATTAATTAATATTGTCAATATAGAAGTAAAACTCTCATTTCATTTAGTCTAGGCCATCAGTCATGTCTTCAGTCAGTTTGACATTGTCAAAGGCATGTCATGTACTTTGTAACTTTTTTGCTTCCTCAGGAGCTGTTGAAATTCAGCATGCAGCTGGATAGATATATCTTGATTAAGGAAATTGCCTTCTGGAGCCTTTGTTTATTTGCTCAGCAATGTGCGTGAGCAGAGGGCATGTATAAGGCCAATGTCTGTGGAACCACAGAAAGGAGCACAAAGTGCTAAATAGCCACCAGTGAAATGAAAGGCCTGCTGAGAATGCATAAGCTATACATACATTAAGTATTGTATTTATCCCCCCAAAGTCATATAGCCTCCAAGACAACAATAAAAACTCATTGTGAATGGTTTATTTTGCCAATTAATTTTTTCTCTAAATTAGGCGATTATTTCTTTAATGGACTATAGGTACGTATATTGAATATTACCCTTCAGGGTGACTCAGAAATTGAACGGACCGTGAACAGAAAGAATGGGAAATCATGTTAGTAGCTGTGCACCTATTTGTTACCAGTGCTCCTCAAGCTAGCAGTGTGCAACTCTCCTCAGTCAGATGGCACTGAAGTTGTTTGAAAGCTGATAACACTTATGCTCACCTCTAGATTTACAAGGGCCAAAACTTCAGGTGTCTTAAGTACAAACACTCCTAGCAATATGGTCTTCAAAGAGGGGAAAACACCACTTTTGGTAAATGTTAAAGCTACATAACCCATGAATCTACACATGATGAGTGGGCCCCAAAGTTAATGACTTATTTAGCAAAGTTTTTCAAGGTTAAAATTTCTGTGCTTTGTTAAATGGATGAACCATTATGTATTGTCAAGGCTATTCTAATTAAAAATGACACTGGAAACATTTTAGCAGGACATTTTTTTTTGTTTTTCACTGAATAGCTGTTTGAATCTTCCAGCCACATGGCTTCTAACACGTACACATGTCTAACAGAAGTTGCCCTTCACCTCATCCTGCTTCATTATCCAGTCTGTCAAAGAAACACTATCCCAATAGCTATGAAAAACCACACACAACATCTACTGTATGTTATTGTTGGCATCCTGAATTGGCATGTCTGCTACAATTAAACAGAAGTTCTAAAAGATTCCCAGTTCAGTGCTCTTTGTGAAGACTTTGACACCGGGAAAGAGTAAAAGCGTGCTCAGGAGAAAGAGGGTAATAATGCTGATGTATTGTGTGGTGCAGACTAAGTACATTGATGGGGAAGAGAACATCACATGGAGAAATACAAAGGAGAAACAAAATTTTTTACAGAAAATATTCCTAGCAAAATTATATTTGCTGTTAATGAAGTATAAGGTGAAACGGGAATGAATACTTTTGTTTGCATTTTAAATGGCAGGGGTATGTTCTTGTGGATTTCACAATTTTCTAAGTAGGTTTTTTTCAGTCATAATTTCAACAATAAGAAAGGGTAGTTTATTACTTGTCAGGTTTTTTCACTTCTCAAAAAGATAAAATTTAAGAACAAATTCACATAGTTTAAGAATATTGTTTGCAAAAGGCCTCTGGAATTCTTCCTTCTCCATTCTCTTACGCAAATTATTTCTAATCCTTTAGCTATTTTAATAAGAAAAAAAATTAAGTTGTTAAACTGTACTATAAGACTACATCAAAATATATTTCTGAAGCTGAAAATGTAGAAGTTTTAATGCTTTTGAAGTATAAAAGGTGATTTTTGGAACTAGGAAAGCGGTCATTCTTTTAAAATTCAATTTTTTGAAACCACTTTTTAAAAAGTTGCATTGGAAAAGGAAGTGTGGTATTCAAGAACCTTTCCAGTACTCTCAGCTTTTTTTAAAAAAATAATTTTTATTTTAAACATTTCTTGATGTAAGTATGCTTCAGAACATGTCAGAAGTACATGACTAAAATCAAAGGATGCTATTGAAACTTATACACTGAGAGCAAAAGATGGGGCTGAGGCACTTGCATTACAATGCAGTTAGTCCCAGCTAGATCCTACATGTCAAGCTGTGTTTTTCTGTACCTAAGTAACTTTAACTTTTATTAATTAGCACCTTCTTCCTGAGGCCTAACATCTGCCAAATTCTTCCTTATTGTTTAGTAACATTTCCAAAACTGTTGCTGCCAACCCTTGTAATCCCTGTGGAGGTCATAGCTACATCATCAGGGAGAAGTTTGATGTGGTATTTTTGGTAGTGCTCTGCAGTAGATAGTGCGAGCTCCCTTCTGCACAGCTCAGGGTGCCCAGTCACTGAAGCTGGTCGCTGATATCTTGATGTTGTCTCTCATGGTTGTCAGACTGAGCCATACGCTTAGTCTCATTCAGTTTACCAGGCAAAGACCATGAGGTGTAGTATCAGAGTGTGGTTCAAGGTGGTCAGCCATACACTCCACAGTTTTGGCCCATTGATCACCCAGACCAAAGGACCTATTTCAGTGTGGTTTCTGTTTGCTTCTGGATACAATTCTGCTTCTGAATTGAATGGGGTAGCTGGCAGGATGGGGAAGTCTGACATTGATCAATGTAACATCAAGATAATGGAATGGTATATCACAAGATCATTGTGGATGTCATAATGTGGGCACAATGTGGACCTACCTAGCTGCATCAACTCTGAAAAATTTCATGTTCTATTTCTGTTACTAAATACATGTAACAGGTAAACGCCACTGAATTTAAAAGTGTTCCTCAGCCAGCATTGGTTAGAAATTGGAGGCTACTAATAGCAAAAAACTGAGGAGAGACTCCATAGGTGTTTATTCTAGAAAGCTAAATGTACACTCTGAGAAATGCACTCTTGTCTACATCAGCTTTTATCATCATGTAAAGTCTTATGAAATGTGTTGCATTTTGCAGCAGATGGTTAAAAAAAACCCAAACCAACAAATAGCAATTATTTTCCCTACTTCATCCACTCATATCTCTGATTTTTCTTCTGTTTTGAGCATTACCCATAGAACCTAGGAAGACTAATAAAATTGTGCTCTACTATGTAATGAAAATATCTGCATCTACTCAAAAGGCATTATGGTCTTATCACATCTCTGCAAGTGTCACATGATGGGAAATTGGTAGAGGAAGTAACAGGAGAAGGGCAATCAAAACTAAGAAAAATTGATTAAAGGGATCAGCACAGGAATAAAGGTTTTATGAAACAAATAATTATATTTTTGTTGTTTTAAGAATACGTTTCAAAGAAAAATCTCTGTGTAATCACATCAGCTCGGTCTAGGCTCACTGCCTACCCAGTATAATTCCCACTCATTCTGCTAAAAGACTTTGAATACAGTTTCCATCTGTAGAGTGTCAAGGAGAGGAATGTGCATGTGTCCTAGCCAAAATGCTAAGTCAGCATTTGCACATAAGTGCTCCCGCAGGACTATCCGGATTAAAACTGACTCTTGTAGTGTCAGTGCTCCTCCACAGTTATACAGGACATTTGCATGCAAGCTGAAATCTCACTAACATCTGTGCAAGAGAGCAAACTCAAAACTATTTTTTAAATGTTGTATTTGAACAGAACTTCTTGTTTCTGGGAAGACAGTGTATGAGTTTATCCATGTAACATTTGTTCCCTTTAGGTTGTGGAATGTTGGAGGCCCCTGCCTCATAAATCAGGACTGAATTCCACTAGGCAAAAGGCTTTTTCTTGTAAAATAGATACAATTTTGTATGTACCATACAGATGTACTATACATCTGTCCTGTGTGAGGACTAACACAAAGGGTTACCTTTGACAAACATTTCATTTTTGTTAGAATGCATTTTGGCCTTGAAGTATTGCTATCTTTTCAGTGTTCTATAGGTGGTAAGTTCTTCTGTCAGTCTAATATGTATTTTTTATCTCAATTTTGCCATTATCTCTGAAGAACTAAAACTTCTGTAGTATCTATATGACCTTGTTGAACATTCTATAATTTTTTGGTTTTTAAATATCCATATCATCATAAGGTAAAGTGAACTTTTATTCTCAATAAACCATCTTCATCCTATAATCACAAGATTTTTGCTGCATAAGATAGGTACAGCAGAACTTGAATACTTCACTTGAGAAGTGAAGTTTGACCTCTGCAAGGTAATTTTTTTTCTAGATTGTGGTTCAATATTGAAGTGTCACTTGAAGTATTTTTTATTTCAGTGATCTAACACTTGGTAATGTCATCAGATTTCTCATGTCTGTCTCATAAGCAGCACAAGGTGGTGAACCCTAATTCAAATCAAATAATGGCATGTTTGGTTTTAGCATTTTTAACAAGAATGTACCTGAGAATGTGCTAAGAATATATTTATGAAAGTGGTATTTGGATTACGAGGCATTCATTTCAGTCTGCTCTTTGTTCTCAGTCTACTCTTCTACACTTCTGGATGCTTCAGATGAACCTTGGACTAAAAATGTAAAAAATATTTCATTTGAAATTCCACTTACTGTAGTGAAATTGCTGATGTAGTTACTATGCTGCTGTCGTTCATCGGTTACAGTTTAGTGACAGACAATGAAGTCAGTTCAGTTGGTGTAGTGTTAAGAATAGTATAATTAATACAGAATGATCTTTTGCATTAAAGACACTAGATTTCTTGTTTCATTCTAAAGAAAATTTTTTTCTATCTTTATGCTTATGACTCCCATACTTACAGTAAATAGAAAGAAAATCACATTCATATTTTTTATTTAATTTAGTTTGCCTGTTTCTAACTTATACTACTGTGGAACAGAAATGTACTATGGGATCTTTTTCCAAAATAGCATGTAATTTTTCTCCTCCCTACCAGGAAGCAGATGAAACACACTAGTGCCTGTGATCTTTTTGCTTCGTAAGTTTAATTCTTAGCAGAAAGAAATGAACTTTTTTAAGAAAGAAACTTTTCTATGACAGAAACTAACTCCCATTTGTCCTGGAAATCAGAAAGATACAGATTAATATGCATTAGAAAACCAAGAGACAGCTCTTTACAGGGAAGTCAGAAGTGTCTACAAAAGAATGAACTAAATCATGGACAAGGACCACATCATAAGCTAAACCTTTCCCAACTAAATACCTTGGCACAAATAATTAAAACAATGTTCAAGAAAATGTGTAAATGGGCATGTAAACAACCATGCTGACTTTTAAAGGATTTGCAGCTAAAAGAATATGGTTTTCAGTCAAAATCTTTAGAACTTGAGAGCTATAAATTTCTTTCTCCTGTGGATTGTGCAACTAAGTCAAACTTTTTATGTCAGGACCTAAACTTTTTTTTTGCTGCTTTTCTGCACCAAGCCACACAGGAAAGATTTCTAGAAAGAGATAAGGATAGGGTTTGATGAGGGCACTGTTTGATGGTTGATAGGAATATTGCAAGGCTTGAGGATGCTAGATTGGAGGGGCATTTAAGTAGGTAGGTATGTCTGGCGGATCTGAACACTCTCTCCTCCTTCTCTGCCCCCGCAACCCCTGGCAGTTTGTGCGTGCACCTTATCTCTCTCGCTCACACTCTAGGTCTTTTGGTCTCTTTTGCTTCTTTGCTCTTTCCATCTCTCTTTCTCTGCCACCATCATGCTCCTGCTAGGATGGAATTGATGTCTGAACTGCTAACCCTCATCTCCGTTCCCTAGATACAGATAATTTATAGATGGGTATGCTTCTGCTGCCATTTATGCCATTTCCACACAGTCTGACATTCAAACAGTCAGACTGGGAGGACCCTCATTTCTGGAGGAGATTTCTGATTTGCAATATGTTCTTGGAGTGATATTTCTATAACACTTCTCTATACCCCTCCATTCAACATTGTGAGAAAAGGTGAAAACAGGTCCATCCTGAAGTCATTAGGATCATAAAGAAGACTCTTTAGGTGAATAAATATTTTTTAAAGTTGAGCAATGATGGAGAGATGGAGTTAAAGTGGTGACTTTCATTGGTTAATCAATTAATAAAATGAGACAAAGTAGGAAATGTTTAAAAGTGCCTAAAGGCCATTTAAAAATTATATTTACAGTTCTAAATCTTACTGTGAATATATACGACTTAAGCTTCTAAGTAGCACAGTCCTTTTAACAAATGTGCTCAGCCTAAGGCCTCTTCTAGCCTTCAGACACTTTGATTTTACCTAAATATAACCTGAATAAATGCTTTTTTGCTTTGTTTCATTTTTTTAACTCTGAGGACCCCATAAGACTTGCGTATCAGTGACTGACAAATTTGAAAGGAAGTATATTTATCAATTAACAAACAGCACTCTGCAGGATATCCCAGCTGAGCAGGTCTCTGTGCAAAGGAAAACAGCTAGATCTACAAAAATGACCTTTGCCACCACAGCAATAGGCAAGTCAGCATTCCTTCATGATAACAGAGAATTGGAACAAGGCCATGGTTGAGGAATTTGAAGATATGAAGAGCTGGTTATCTTCTTCTGTGCCTCTGCTATGTGTAGACCCAAGATACTTGCCATCAGTGATGTGATGGAATGTATAGATTACACTGAAATTCACAATACAGGAACCTTTCTAGGCTAGAAAAATTGTCTGACTTTCTCATGGTCTGAATAAACTGTTGCTTCACCTCACAAGGAATTTTTCTTTGGCATTGATTATATGATCTGAAATATTCTTCTGCCTAGATCCATGACAAAGAGCAGGTTAATATGCTGTAAATGTTCATTCCGTATTCAGCTGGGTATAACATGAGGTAATGAGCTGTGTGTGTCCCCGGAGTATTCATTCTCTGAAAGTGTATCCCAAACAACCAGCAGTGTCTTCCAGGAAATTTTTTGACAGTTAACTCCCAGCAGGGTGTAACAACCAAAGCTCTGTCTATAAAAGTAGTTTATATAATATAGTGTTTGCTTTATTTGGGTGAATACTGTGTAAAGAGATTTTACAAACAGGATAATATAAAACAGTGTGTTTTGTTAAATACAAGGGCTTCCTCTCAACACACAATTTGAAGAGGCACATTAGAACATTTACATTCCAGTAGCTAGATATGGTGTAGATTTAAAAAGTGTAATGGATTAAATAAGACAATTGCGGAAACCAATATTAGAAAATTAACTTCGGTATAAAGAAGAGACGAGGATAAATCCACAATGTTGCTTCAGGTTTTTGAGAAGATATGAATATACTTTAATAATTTATTGCTAAATTTTAGTAAGAATTAGTAGATGAGCTACTACAGTCCTAATGTAAAAATGAATTATTTGGCAAAAGTGACTTACTAAGGAAATACTCAAGTCAAAGCATATGGTCATGCATAGTTTACTTCATAAATACCTGCCTCCAACATTTTTACATTATATGAAGATCTGTGATATTCTCCAAAATCTAATGTGTCCCTGATGTTGGCTTGCAGACAACATTTTTAGAAAAGTAAGAGGAACTTGGCAAAAATATCTGTGAAGACTTTACAGTCATGTTAACCATTGTTATCCACAATGTTGCTTCACATTGATTTAAGCTCAGCTGGAATAAAAAGCAGTGGTTTTCATCACTGACATTAAATCTTTGTATTACCTGTAGATCACCACTGATATGAGAGCTCTGTTTAATGTGGAGTTCCTAACTGACACAAAAACATTTTCCCCCACTTAAATAAGTGGCTAAATGAAGTGAGAGGAATTTTTTTTTTTTTAATTTTAGAGGAACTGAAACATATATGAAATTATTTGCTTCAAATGTCCAACCAGTATTTGTCCCTCCAAAATTCCATTCTCAATAGTCGAAGCCCTGTGCAACCAAACTACCTTTTATGGGGGACTTCACAGGAATGCTTTTTAAACTTGCTTTTCAATTTAAAAACATATATAGGAAGAACAAATTTAGCTTTTTTTAGTTGATCAGGGGATCTGAGAGGGAATTATGGTCAACACCTACCTCCTAAGGGAAAGCAGTCGCTTCGTTTGCCTAAAACCACTGTAAAACATCCAACTCGGGTCTCTTCTCCTATCAGTAAGGAGACAGCTGGGAAGAGAGTAATAGTCTGTTGTGATACTAAAGTTCCTGTCTGCCACTCCACCCTTCAATGCATGAGCTTCAATAACTACGCTAACGTATCAAGTCATTTTTCTCTTTAAACACCCTCAGATAACATTACGGCTGTTCTCTCAGTGACCTGAATACACCAGGAGGTGCCTTTTTATTCAGTGAGGTGGGATTAGCCCACACAGGCACAGTCATTATACTCACTGCCTTTTATAAATACAGCAGTGTCCAGTTTTGAGTTGTACGCTAAATATGTTTTCATTGGCTAAACAGGAGCTGTCCCCATTGTTTTGTGCCCCTGAAAACATTCTTATTTAAGAGTCTAGATATAGTTGCTTTTCAGCATTACCTTTGAAATACGTACGCTATGACAATTAGAAATCATCAGTGTCATTCCAACTTGCTTTTCTGCTTGTGGCATTTGGCAGGCCAAACAGACTGCCTGTAGAAAGGACTATTTTCATTTTTTGAGAGAAGTTGTGCTGGGTGTTTGCAGTTGTCAAATCTGGCAAGAAACAGATATGGGGTAGAGGTGTGTTTTAAACATCAAAGTCCAAAGCTGCTGTTTTGCTACCCCAAAATTGTGATCAGCCACAGGACCATGATACTAAAACCAAACTCTTATACCTTGAGTTTTGTCTGTGGGATAGGTGGCACAAAGCTGTCCCAACTTTATACTGTGTTGGTATTCCCATTTGTGCAGCTGCTAATTATTTTGCAACGTGCAAGCAGCATGAAAGATAGAGCTAAATTATTTTTCAGTTACATATTTTCTGGCTTTTCAGTAGTAAATGGCAAAATAATGCTGATTTCCAAAATGATAGGTCTTTCCTGCTGGTAGTGGGTTTTAGACTGTGAGCAGAAAATATTATTGCACTGTCGTTACTTCTTATGAATTGCTATCAGGTTTGGCATAACATTCTGGTGGCCTCAAAAGCTGAATAAAGATGAGGTTCCTGAAGTCTCTTACTTGACTCTCAATTGGTTTTGTGGTTAAAGCTCTCTGCCAAAGAACTTTACACTACCCTGCCATTGTCCTGAATGTATCTCCAGAACAGTCCATTTATGAAAGCATATAACTATCATAGGCCTCCAAGTGATGCTGCTGAATACTATCCGATGCACATTCAAGTATTTACAATTGGTGATGAGTGTCTACAATGTATTGTCTTTTTTTTTCTGTCAGTGGTTTAACCAACAAATACTGCGTCATGAATAAAGCAGTACTTAGTATTTTAATTTTTAGAGTTCCTCTTATGAAAATTTTTCACTGTTTTATCACTCACCATTTCCATTGTTACAGAAACAGCATACTTGGAGAGCTTGGCTATATGTACCTTTTCAGTCTATTTTCCTATGGAAATATGCTAAATTTGACCTACTGAATGTCTGTAGTGTTTCTCCCTCAGCCTTTAGAACACTTCGGTTTAAAGTTGATATAGGCATTAGATGTCCCCACAGTTTTTGGAAACAAGTAGCTGAGTAGAGAGACTTTTTCAAAACCAGAAAATCCAGTCAAATTTTACATATGCTCTAACCATTGGACAGCTTCAGTCAGAGTTCACAACATCTTACACCACAATCTATCATAAGAGTGTTTCTAAATCTACTATGTTCATCATTCTGATATTTCCAATCCAGGTTTGATAAGACTCAAAATAATGGTGATTAACAATCATAAACAAATGAACACTTTCTACTGCAGCATAAGAACCAAACAGTTTAGCCAAGAAAGGAGGTGGTAAAAGGCATAATCGCTGGAATCCGCCCTGGCATGCTCCACTGCACACAAGGGAGACTCTCTTCCAACATAACTGTTTCATTGGCCTGAAAGTAATGGGAAGCACCTGCCTGTTCTGTCTAGACCTTCAGGGTGCAATATGTGTTACACCAAAAATTATAGTTGCCAGTTACAGTAACAATAAATAAAATTCCAGACCATATCAGTCAGAGAACACATTGATCTACTGTTTAATTTAGTGGAGTAACTAATTAATGCAAGTTACACATTGGATGAATAGTTTGAAGTCTGCAACCGGCCTGGACACGTTCCACTTGCAAGACAAAAAGGATTCCTTTAACTTGTAAATAGTTCTTCGGTCTTTTGCTCCCACCTTGCTTCTGCTCATCTTCTTTGTGTTGAGTGTTTGCTTCCAAATGACAATGTTATTAACATCTAATTGATGATATTTAAGTGTTCATGATGTTGAAGAAACCAAGTTAAATTAGTTTATTTTTAATGCTTTATTGTTTTAAACTTCTTTTCTGACTGAATTCTACATATGTGATAGCCTGTGTCTTCCTTATCACAATACCACTCCTGCCTTTATTTGCCATTGTCTCACATCCATTTGTTTGCAGGATCCCATCCATTGCAATCAAGGATCTGAGTGGATTTACATTTCTTTTTATTCATGTGGGAGGAAGCATGAAAGAAATGGAGAGAATGCAGTGTTTAATCTTTTAATTTAAGTAAAATAGTGTATGCAGACAGTGTTGATTTGGCTATGGGCAGACTAAATGAAATTGGGTAAGAAAATCCTTAAGTGTGGAATTTATGTTCTTTTTGGCTACATGGCAAGGCTACAAGTAGAGGATAAGGTAACAATAACAATGGATTGGAGTGAATAACTCAGGATGACTGCTTCTTATGCAAGTTGAACAACATGTGAATACTAATTAGCATAGTTTAGTTCTTGCTGGATGTAAAGTACTACTGTTATCACTTATATGATGAAAAAAATATCCCCAGAAGTTCAATTTACAATTTCCTCTCCGAAGTTGAAGGAATCTTGCAAATACGCACTGTGAAGATAACCTTCACAGTAGATTCCTTTGTGTTACTTAGTGATATGTGCCAGTGTTAAAGCAACTATCATAGCATTTCACACATGTCCTTGTGTAGGTGTAATTAAAGTTAGTCCTTATCTGCTAAATAATTAACACTGGCTTTACTACACTGGATGCATGCTATGCAAAGAGGAACAGGACGCCTGTATGTCTTAATTTTTTCTTGGCCTTCGTTGTTCTGAAGGTGAAAAGCTATAAGGGAATAAACTGTAGTTTCTTACTTAATTAGCTGTAGAGCACAATATAGAAAAGAGCTTGGCCCCAAAGCAGAACAGCTAATTCCTTTAACCACGTTGTCACGCAGATTCATCTTTACAATAAATTTTAGTTGGTTTTCAAAGCTATTTTTCTGTCTTGGCAAAAAAACCCACCTGTTCAGTTTGGAATGTAGCTATACTCCCTTGATTATGTCTTAATTGGTTCATCTTAGACCATATTTTTAATGAGAAATGTGCAGTGAAGATAATGACAACCTGGCTAGCACTTTAAAGGTCAGGGCACTCACCACTAAATGAAACAAACTGTACTTATTTTGAAATATTTATACCAAACTATTGTTCTTAATTTTTCATAGTAGATATGACCAAAACCAAATGCCCCTTTGTTGAAAGTTAGTCGAAATAACAGCATCAGCAGGTTAAGAAAAATATTACAGTTTAAAGTATCTGGTAGTTTAGAGATGTGACAGCTCCATTGTACTCCACTTTTTGGTCACATTTATCTAAGGTGCTTGTGAAGGACAGGCAACTCCAAAAAGGCTTGGAGTTCAATTTTGAGTCTCGAAGCAGACATGGGTTGCACTTTCACACAGAGTCAAAACACATTGCAATGTGATGTTATTATTACATAGCTGTAGTAAAGGAATAGAAGAATTCATGTTCTGTAAATGTATTTACAAAGGCATACATGCATCAAGGAGATGCAGCCACATAGCTGAAGCAAATCTGTCAGTCATCCTTATGCAGAAACTAATTTCTTTGCACCATTTAAACAAAAGGTGAAATTTTCCCTGATTTCAATATAGCCAGAATTTTCCCCCAAACATCAGGAGATGAAAAAAGCATTCAATATTCCACTGAATTTGCTCCCTTTCTCTGAGGTATATTTCACCACATAGTTGAACTCTCTTTGGGCTAATATGGCAAATCAGATTTACCAATAGAATTCAGACATATATATAAATTAAACTAAGGTAAAATTTTTCTACACATATCTGATTCACAGTAAATATCCCTGCAAAATTATTTTACTTCACAAAAAATGTTATCAAATTTGAGGTTACCTAGCCTACAATAAAAGAAGGTTGTGTTAACTGTGCTTGCCTTGTATTTGTCACAGTTTTATAGTAAGTGTATGTAATTACATTGATTGCAGACCAGTTGATAAATGAAAACTCATTCCAGCTGATGCATAATAATCTCTTTAGAGATGATGCAGTAGAGTACAGTTTTTGTGCTTCTGAGGTGTCATCCACTCCAAATACCTCTGAAGTACTGGTGAGGAACCTTTCATCAACATCTAATTGCCTATTTCCTTGAATTTTTGTGAAGGATGACAAATATGTAAACCAGACTGGCTAGGATAGCCAAACAGCATGAAATCTACTCTTCTGCAAAATTAGTAGTATAAAAAAATTGGAATTAAACAAATACATGTTAACTTTACATTCCCATTGGCCAAAATTACAGTGGTGTTCAGCTGTCTTTGGGTTTTCGTGTCTCGTCAGAGCTGGGATGGCTGTTAGGTGTGATATCATGTTTTCACCAATATGTTGACTTTTTATCTGGATGCTTTGCTATGATGTTGTGAGAGTTAGGCTGGGAGTGATCAGGAAAAAGCATGTTATGCCTGCTTTAGATCCCTGTTAAGTATGTAGGATGGTTTTCTGACTGCTTAGTACAATTTCTGGAACAATAAAGAGAATAGACAAGGGCCTGAGATGTTAGTTCGTTAAGTTTACAACTTTGCAACTTTCCCTTTACCAGATGTGAGGGAATACCATATTTTTTGCACACTGTGGCTTACTTAATTTTCATCAGAAATGTTTTGAGCAATGCAAAGTTTTTCCCGTGGGGATACTTGCAAAATTAAAGACATTTTTTGCCTGAAATATTTGAAGCAGAGTTGTCTCATATTTTGCTTTAGCTAATCTGGCTGAGATGTTGTTTCCACACACACCCCTCCTGTACAAATGGGAAGCCTTATTTTATAATTTAGCCATACAACTCATTGGTGTGACTGTAAGAAGATTCAGTGTTTTCAAAATGCATTCAAAGGGTTTTGGTGGTGTTCAAACATAGACAACTAATTGTTTTTCTGGATGAACAAGAAAGAAGAAAGCAGGCTTCTCATATGAATGGCTTTTCCAGTATTTGTTCCAATGTTTTTAAATGGTAAAAATATGACTTTTAATTACTAAATAGCTATAGAAATAATGCCTTATATTTCTCTTACAACAAACAATACCATAGTGTCATAGTCAAACTCTATTTATCAAAACTTAAGTATAACATTATTATTCTAAAATTAAGAAAAGCAGAATAGCTAGATTTTTAAGACAATACTTTTCATTATTCCTGAGTCATGATTTCAGTTTGTATGATAATTAAAAGTCAGATTTGCTACCTGTGCTTAAGGTAAGAGCAAAATCTTCCGCAATTAGTTCCACTTTGTGTCATCCTGGAAGGGATCCTGGCTTCTTGTAAGTCAATGGCAGAGCTTCATCAACTTCACTTGAGTCAGGATTTCATTAAATGAATATTTGGGGTAATTAGGAATGAATCATGAGACTCCTGAGTTTCATTCTTAATGATCACAAATAAGATCCATGAAAAGCCTACTGAAGTTAATTGGAAGATTAATGTTCCTTTCAATAGACTTTAGTTCAGGCTTTTTATTCTGCACACAGGCACTTGTGTAATTTTTTTCAGGGTTTTTTTAAAGGCTTTTGGATTCACTACGGCACTTTCCCATCTACAGAGTTCCCACAGTGTCCCATATTCCTGAGCTACAATGTAGACAGTATTGAGTCAGTTGTATTTCTTAAACTATGTCAGTCCACTATTAGCATGTGTGATGGTCATTGTTGGTCACCATCCCCAGTTTAGAATAACAAATGAGATAATTGTCTTCTGATGTAGATTTTGCTCCTCCAGGTCTGCTTAGCACTGGGTTTAGTAATTTGGCCCTGTATTCTCTCCTCTCACATTACCCAACAATTAATTTGGTCTTCCAATATCTTCTGCTTATCCCTCATATTTCTCATCATTTCTTGCTTACAGCATAACCTCAGTACAACCCTCTTGCATTTTTACTGGTAATTTATGGACTTATCTCATTGTAGGACAGCTTAGCCTTGTAAGACTGAGAGAGGAAGCAGCTGAGGAAACTGAAGGTCTCTTTTTCTTTTTGATATAAAAGAGGAGAATTGCTGAAATCAAAGTCTTTTTCAGGACAGGATTTAGGATGGACCTTCACATGTGGAGCTCTAGCCTTGACTAAAGTTTTATCACTGTTTTAAGAATTAAAGTGAGAAAAAGTTGGCAAAACTGTATGGCTATAGTCTTTCAGTATTGTTATGATGGAATATATAATTTTAGCACTGATGTCAGCCTGAAGAACTTGGTCTCTGGATAAGAATTTGCTTCCTTTCAGAACCAGAAAGAAGCAAAGCGAAGCAAATATGGAAGAGCAGAGAGGAAGTAAGGAAAAGGCAGTTTATACTGAACTATTGAGGAAGCCATGCAATTTTTTCCCCTCTTTGAATTGTTTCCTCAAACTATCCATCCCTGTACCTATTTATACAGCAAAAAAGACCTTGACATTCCACCACAGAATCCCTCAGCTGAGAAGGTCGCTCAGAAGGTCTCCAATCCAAGCTCCTCTCCAAAGCAGGGACAGCTCTGGGATCAGATCAAAAACAGATAGGAAGCATGGCCTTCCAGTGAGATTGAACTTCCTTTATAAAGAATTTTTTAACAGGTTATTTTTAACCCTAAATATGGCATATAATTTCTCTATGTTGGATTTCATAAATCCTTTGTATCAATTATTTTAGGTGTGTACAGTGGATGGTATCATGTTCACTATGTCTGTGAGAAAAAAAACCTTCACTGTGAACTTGTGAACGAAAAGGAGAATGATGACCAAAAGTTACTATTAAAACAAGATTTAGAAAATATTTTTAAAATTTGGAATTTCCAATATTTCAGAGACTGAAAATTTCTATTTCTGATTTTATACTGTCCTCAGATTACATGAGTTTTAAAGAAGTTAGACGGATTATCTGCAATTCCAGAAAGTAGCAAAAAAGCACGTAAGGAATTTTCCAGTCTTCAGGACCATTGTGGAAAATCTGTGTTTGCTCCTTAGTGACCAATATGCCAACAGTAAGATTGTACAGTACATTCTTTACATATTTATGTGCCTTTCCTTCAATAATAATCAGAAGTTAAAATGGTTATTCACTTGACTAGGGTCATGTAAAGAAATCTTACTTCAATTTTCCCCTTGGAATAGGAATTAAAGAAGTTTCTATCTAGCTGAAAAGCATAGGTAATACTGCATGGATGCAAGCTTTAGAGTTACTATCAATACTGTACAAGCAGTATTGAATCTATCTCAGCATCACACAGTTATGTTGCTTCTAGTACATAAGCTAAGATTTCTGCATAGACTTTTTCCATTGGCTACAATATTTACATGTGTCTCATATCATGGTGGGTTGACCCTGACCAGCAACTAAGCACCCACCCACTTAGTCACTCCTCGTCCTTTCCCCCCCCCCCCCCCCCAAACAGGATGTAGGAGAGAAGAACAAAAGCAAGAAATCTTGTTGGTTGAAATAAAGGCAATTTAATAACTGAAGGAAAGAGGAAGGGTGGGGGAAGAAGTGATGCAAGGCAATCATTCATCACCTATCATAAGCAGACTGATGTTCATTCAGTCTCCAAGCAATGGCTACTTTGGAAAGACCAAAACTCCAGTTTTTATTTCCGAGCACAATGTCATATCATCTGGACTCTCACTTTGGTTAAATTTAGGTCAGCTCTCCCAGCTGTCCCCTCCCAGCCTCTTGCCCACTCCCGGCCTACTTGCTGAGGGTGTAGGCAGTGAGAAACAGAGAAAACCTTGATGCCATGCAAGCACTGTTCAGCAAACTAAAACACTGGTATGCTACCAACACTGCTTTAGCCACAAATCCAAAACACAGCACCATAGAGGCTGCTTTGAAGAAAGTTAATGTCATCCCAGCCAGACCCAGTATGCATATAAGTGAATAGATTGTCTGTATGTTTCTTCTTTGTAAATTTCTAGCATCATAAATACTGAAAAGAAATTACTAATTAGCATTTGCTCAATATAATTAAGTGATCTTTATCAAATGATGCCAAATGTTGACTTTGAACACAGTAGGAAATAATATGGAACTTACTTTTTTTTTTTTAAGCAGAGACAATTAGAGCGTTTGTGTTAGCATACTCATATCAGTGATCCACAGGCAACTATCATTATCTTTTGGCTGAGCTTTTACTTCTAATATCATAAGCTCCTTGAGCTGATAACTGAATTTTAAAGGAGGTTTATTAGACCCCCACAAAAAATACTTTTACACATTATTTGATAACACTACAAGATTAATACTAGAAAGGATCAAACTAAATCTTGAATATCTGATATAGCCAGGGTTCTTCTTTCTTAAAACAAATGGAGTGGGGGAGGAAAGAAAAAGTGTTCAGGCAGGTAAAGAGCAAGGAAAACCTAAATTATTGTTTCCCAATCACTTCAAGGAATTCTTTTAAATATTTATTAACAAATATCTTTACATTTAGCAAATAATCACAAACACATTCTGGTTAGAAGATGCATGTATACCCTGAGGAGCACTTAGTTAAGCTCAGCTTAGCTTCTGCTGGCGCACTGTCTCCAGTTCACAGCTGACACAAACAGCAGCTATTCTGTGTGGTATTGAACCATTCCTACAGTGCATGCTAATGGAAATCCTCAGGTCTCTTCTCTTGTAGAGGGAGGAGGATGGTAAACGGCCATCTCAGCTGTGGCTAGAGGCTGTTCTTTTTCTAGTCAAGTCTTGAAATCTTTTAAGAATGAAGATTCACAGCCTCGATGGGTTACAATTGTATTGATCTTGGCATCCCCTTCAGCAAATAAAACAAGACTAGTTTAGTGTGCCTTTCCCGTGTAGGTCATATGCTCCAGACTCTGCTCAGTGTGGTCTGCTGCTTGGTCTGTAGTTTCCACACATCCTTCTTGAACTGGGGGACACAAAATTGAACACACTATTCCATCTGTGGCTTTGTCAGCATCAAGTAGAAGTTGATAATAATTTTTCTCAATCTGGTGCCCATGACCCTCCTAATATAGCTCTGAGCACTGTTTGCCTTGTGCACAATGAGTTCAGCCTGGCATTCAGCATAATTCCAGATCCATTTTAGAAAGGTTGTTATTAATCAGTTCTTTCCTGCCTGTACTGACACACAGGGTTATTTTGCTCTCAGTGCAGAACTTCACATTTCTCCTTATTGAAGATACCTGTTAGCCTAGTCCTCAACTTTCTGCATTGCCTCTGGACTGGAGCTCTGTGTTTGTTGTGACAGCCCCTCCCCTTGATTTATTGTCAACCACTACTTTACTGATGACACTGACCCTGTGTCATCATTGATATTGTTGTTAAAGATGTTGGATAGTGGGGGCCCTTGTATTAAACCGTGTGATATTTCACACATTGCCAGGGGAATATCAAGGAGCAGATCATTATCTTTCCAAGTTCAGCAGATAAACCAATTTTTAAACCACCTATCTGGTGATATTTCCTCAGCTTCCAAATCAGTGTGCCATAGCCAGTCATTTTATTGTAGAAAGAAGTGAGGTTGATCGAGCTTCAGTTGCCTGCTGTAACTCCATTTTGACTATTCCCAATTACTTTCCCGACTTTTGCATGCTTGGAAATTAATTCCAGGATGATGTGCTCCACGACCTTTCCAAGGTCTGAGATGGTGAAAATCAGCTTGGAGTGTCGTAGGTTTTCCTTCTTGCCTTTTTCAAAGTTGAGTTTATCATTAGTCTTTTTCTTCAGTCTTCAGAGACCTTCTAAATTGGCTGTGATTTTTCACAAGTGTTAAACAGGGGATGTGGAACAGCATTTGCCAGCTATTTTTTCACTTTACAGATGAATCTCATCCAGTCCAGTGCATTTGTGTGTATATACAACTTCTCCAAGTAATCCTTAATGTGTTGCTCTCTGACTGTTCGCTGCTCCTCTCCATCCTAAACTATGCTGGTGCATGCAAGTGACGGAGAGCAGACTTCATTTCTCTGTCCATCATGATGGATGAAGGGGCCAAACGTAACAGACTTTTATTGCCAGTCTTTTCATTGCTAATACTAGTTTCTAACTCCTGTATACCCACTTTCTGTGATTTAGGTCACTGGGAAGCTTCCCATTTAGCCAAGCAGGCCTTCTGCCAAAATTCCCTGTTTTACTCCACAATAAAATAAGTTCCTGAAGCTATCAACAAATTTCCTTTAGAAATCATTTGGCTCTCCTGGGCAGCCTTTCCTTTCATCGTTCCTTCTCAGAAGAGAGTGTGTCACTGCTTCATGAAAAAGCCACAGTCCATTGCCCTGAAGCAGTCCTAACTCTGCTGCTTACCTCCCTCCTTTCCTACAGATCTAGACTTAAGCATCTCATGGTTGCTTCACCTCAAGTTGATTATTTTGTTTGTTCTACTTATCCATTCTAACTATCAGAGTGATTTGAAAATGTCAGAATGGTATTAAAATATGGAGAGTACTTATTCTGATTGTCAAACAGGTGTCAACGCCTTTTTAATTTGCCAATTCTGGCCCTCTAGATGACAGTGGTTAACAAAAATAAATCATTAAAAAAGCTAGGGTGAAAAATATACTCAAATTGTATATTAAAATGTTGGCCTGCTCCTATTAAAGTTTCAATTTGAAGCATGAAAATCTCAGGGCACTGAATATAGGTTTGTGTTCAAAAATGTATACCTGGATATTGAGGAAATGTAAGATAGCCTTAGAAGGAATTTTTTAGAATTACTTTACTATTGGAATGTTGGTTTCAGACTGTTTTAATTAACTGAAATAAGGCTGTTGGTGCTTTGCCCATTCTCATTTCCAGCATTGTTTAGACTTTAGCAGATTCCAGTATCAGAGTTAAATATTAGGGAAGGAAACAATGATTATTCTTTGCTTTGTTTAGAGAATTTGAAATGGTTTAGGATAATTTAATCAAAAAATGTTGCAGGTATTTAAAATACAGCATTATATAAATGCCAGTAAGTTTTCTAGGCCAGAACAAGTCTTGCACACAATAAACTTTTTTTGTCAAGTAACCATGATAGGGGGGAAATCTTTTACGTGAGCTGAAATGTTTAATTTGATCTGAACAAAATAACATTTGACTGATTTTTATCTTTAAGGTTTTTAATATGTAAGCTACATTCAAAGTGAAAATCAGTGTTTCAATATAAAAAGACAAAAAGAAATTTCTCAATGTAAAAAATGAAACAGGGCTTTCAAAAATAGGTTTGTGACTGATCAATAAACCTCTACAATGGAAGAAGGCTCAGAGGAGATAGGCAAGGACCATGTGCTGGTGAAGCTCAGGTAGAATGTAGGGAGTAACTGACCACAGTTGTTGCTAAGAAAGCTGAACTTAACACAAAGGGGACCAGAGGAGGGCCTTTGTTTTATATAAATGACTCTATCAGTCGAGTGGATCCAATGATTGTGTAAACGTTTTTTTTCCCTGACTTAATCAAAAGTGCGAATCCCTTCCTGAGCCAGCCAGCCAGCACAGGGGAAGTATATGCATGGCTTAGCCCAACATAGAGTATAAGAACTGAACAACAAAAAGAGCTTTGTAGAGTGCAATGGGCTTTAGCTGGCTTCAACCCATCTGTTCCTTCCTGGCTATTAGGGACATGTAACACCGTGATGGTAAGCATGTAGAGACCACTAATGAGAATCATGGATGTATTGTGATTCAGCTGTATATTGCAACGGCTATACTCTGCTAAGCATACTTGTAACATGACTTCAGTATATTTCTGTATCACTCTGCTAAATCAAAAATCCTGTGTAATATCAAATATCTAGAGATAAATAAATTTGGTATTAAACTTTAAACACTCCTCATGTGGAATACCTAAGAAAACCTGCTCGGAGGCTATTGGACTTTGACAGGCTTCCATAGACTTTCCCAGCCAAAGCCAGTTTTTGACAAGATGAGAGCCTGGGCATTATGCAAAGTGGTTGGATTTTAATAGATTAAAAGGATAAGGAAAGAGCTTCCAGTAGCTGCTAGTGTAAAATTAAAGTCAAATAAATAAAATAACTAATAAATAAATAAAACAACAGGTTGACTTCTGCTCTGAGGAGATTTTAGTCGGTTGGAGAGAAGTTAGGCAAAATTCCCCCCATTAAAGCCCCACTGAAGCTCTGTTTCAATTTCAGTGGACGATGGACAAAATCTATATATAATACCACTCAGTATGAAGTATAGGTAATTAATTTCTTCTTTTTTTTCTTTTTTGGGAAGCTTCTTCCTCTGCTTCAGTTAAACTTGGAGAAGGTGGCAATACTTTGCTGAATTCACGTATGGAAACGGCACTGAAAGGTGTACAAAAGTCACTCCCACCTGTAGAAAACAAAGCCATTGAGCAAACTCGATACAGCTGCTTTAATCCCAAAGTGAGAAGTGTCTTCTACATAGCTAATAAATACAATCAAAGAAACATAGCATACTTGTTCCAACACAGAAAACCACACGAATCATTGCTTAGCTAGTACGTATGGGAGGACAGCAGTAAGATGGGAGTGTTGGGAGATTCAGGCACCAAGTAACAAAAGAAAGACAAGCACTGTAAGGACAAGGGGTGCTGAACCCCACATCAGACAGAAGTGTCTTTTTGATACTCACCTCAGAGCCAAAACCACTAGATTAGCTGGTTACTGCAAGGCTTTCACACAGGTCTTTTCCACAGATCCAAGAACTGAATGCAATAGGTAACAGAAGGAAATAACTGAAGACCAGAATAAAGGGAGGATGAAGTTCAACTTAAACATTTCTTTTTCAGACTTGTGCACATGTACTGAAGACTTCACACTCTTAGAGTGTTTGTTCAGTCTACATCACTACACCTTGGCAATGTTTCAGGGGTTTTGCTATACATTCATCTTTTCTTCCCTCTTTTCGATGTGATATTCTTCTTGTCCCATGTCTCTTATGGCCTGTGTGATGGGAAAGTATTTGAAGAAATGGTACAACAAAACCAGTTTTAAACTGCCTTGGGTTTGGATAGCCCCGGCTAGAATGAGTAAGAAGTTTATGCTTCAGTTGCTTTCCATTTACAGGGGAGCATTGACAAAGAAAAACAGTAATCTGTAAATAACTGCAACTAAGAGATGAGTTTCCCTAGTGGTTTTAACTTTGTCCCTCTAATTTTACTCCATACCTTGTAGTTCTGGAGAAATTTTTATGGCAGTGTTTTGTGATTCTATTTATATCTTTGTAACTAAATTGTATTTTCTCCAATATATCATTTATCCAGATTGAACGAGTGTCTAAATGAACCATACTCCTAACTCTGATGTGCCAAAGAGCATTGACTGTTGGCTGGATAATGTCCAATATTTGAACATTTGGTCTTTTACATTACTGAAAATTTCTATTGAAAAATGATTGGCACAAACTTGTTTAAACAAAATTATGTCACAATACTTTCAAAAGAAAAAGCTTATAACTGTTTGCTTTCCAAGGAAATATTCCATTTCTACATCTTCAACGTTGCCTAACTTTTCATCTCCTTTTTCTTTTCTTTCCTTTCCTTTGTTCTTGTTTCTCTTTACCATCTCTCTGTCCTCTGTATCTTCATACATCCCCTCTTTAATATCAAACTTAAAATATGTCAGCTTTATCCCTACGCTGCCCTGAAAACAGATCACTTTTCCTTAAGACACTGTACATAAATCTACCTAGAAAAAGCCTTACTGGTAGTCCCATTAAGTAATTTTACAGTTACACCTGCTCTGTTCACAGTTATCCATGCTAATATATTCTATTTGCCTTCCTGTGCTTGCAAAGATATTTATCTTTTTCACTCTCTTCACTCACATGGGCAATTATTGCATAGCCACAGATGACTTTTTGCTTTTCTGGTTATGGATTCAGTTTTACTTCTTCCTCTTCCTCTTGCTCATTTCTTCTTTCTGTGTCATAATCTCTATCAAAAGAATTGCTTCTCTGCCTTGTTGCTTCTCACACTAGAAGAGGTGGGTGACAGAAAGATAGAAGCCTCTCTGCTTATCCTTTATTGGCCTTTTACTGTCTAACACTGAGGGCTAGACTTTAAAGCAGTGATGTATGATAGAAGAATGAGGTTAGAATGGTATTTCTATTTATCATCTCTTTAATTTTTTTTGTCATGTGAAACATAAAATGATTCATACTTATTTGGCAAAATACACTTCCAGCTGGCACTGCTTAATATGAATTGTTCCATGCAGTGACAGCATCACGTTCTTGATGGGAAAGCTTTATGATCTGCTCGCTATCACAATTTGATATCAGAAGTAAGACCTCATGCCATATGTAGGGGATAGAGATAGAGAGGCATGCTTTTAAGTGAGAACTAGAGAAAGACAAGGTCAGAATGTACTGCAGATGAAAGACTATGTCAGAAAAAGCATGATTCATGACAGACCAAAAGCAGTTTTTTGGTTTGGTTTGGTTTGGTTTGTTTTTTCGCTGCCAGAAAGTTAATGGCAGGAAAAGGGAACACAGAGAGGTTTTGGCCTTTTAGGCCACCACAGGCACCAACATGCAAATTTCTGTAGGAAAAGAGCTAGATGGTTCTAGTTCCTCTCCTTCATTCTGTGTGTTCCTATCTCTCTGTTTCAGGACTGTCTCGGAGTGCTTTAGAGTTACAGGCAAGAACAACTTGCCAAAAGCTATCTTGTTTTCGGTAAAACAGCTGCAGATATTTACACCCTGCTTTGATTTATGTGTATATGACACTTTGGTAATATAAGCAGACACAACTCCATGTAAGCATTAGTATTAGAAAAAAGCAATAGTATTATTGGATAAGGAACCATCTTTCATAAATTATCACAACTGAGAAGCCACCATTGTACAAGAAAACTATTGCATCACATTGGGTTTTTGTATAAGAAAGCAATTTAATGTAATTATTGTCATTATTTGTCAATTATTTTTCCTAGAATATTTGTATATTCTTGAAAGATTTCCTCAGCTTGCTAATTCAACAGCACAGAAAACTCTATAAATTTCTTTCTCCAATATTTTTGAGGAATATGAAAACTGTGAGTTCAATTCTAGATTTCTTTCTATCATCTGTAGAGTTTAGACAAAATGTTTTTATGGTTTGTATTTATTTCTTATTTTGTAGTGCAGTTACAGATCATGCACAAGTGTGAGAATCTAGACAGTACTGAGCCAGACTGATATTTAGGGCTTGCTCTGAAGTGATAAGCTCTTTGTGCAGAATTGCTTTTTAAGTCACCTTCTAATATTTCCCTGCTCAGGAAACTTCACTGTTTTCTGGGTGAGCAGACCTCTACAAATGTCTCATCCAGAGATTTATGAATTCATCTTCATAGAAGAGCTGCAAGAAAAGGCAACTAAGTCTGAAAGCTATGTGAACACCTGGATCATGCCAGGTATTTTACATTCTTGTCTTCTGTGTTATATATAGTCAGCATTCTAGGTTTATTTTTAATTAAACATTAATATTAATACTCTCCATTTTGCAACCAAAAGATATATCAGAAAACTATGTAAAACATTCTAAACTTTTCACTCAAATGTCTTTATATGGGTAAGTTTAATGGAAAGGCTACCATTAGCCTTTGGCAAACCAAAATCTTTGGTTGCAGAGCCAAGCTAAACTTGGCATTTGAAGCCAAAACATAAACTAAGCCACTAGAGCTGACTGCACATATATGAAAAGGAAAATAAGTAATACTCATATACGGAATTTCTGTGGCAAAATATTTTATGTCCTGCCTATTCTCAATTTTTTTCATAGGTTCCTACTACTTTACTATAACATTGTTAGCCAGAACTATGAAAACAAAAATTTGAAATGTGTAAACAATGTGCCATATTTAAGGTGCAGTATAGCAGAAATATTGCACTGTGACATGATATAGTTCCCTGAAATATCCATGTTACCAGTCAGTTACATCAAACAGGGATCTGTGATACCGAATATATCCTGGTATATGTTATTGGTTCCCCATTGCTTTTCCATATGTCACTGCTCCATTTCTCATCCTCTTCTCTGCAACACACACTTTGTCCAATGTTTTTTGTGTATATAAGTACCCACACACACAGAAGTCAGAAAGGCTAGTCCGATATACTGAGGCACTGGGAACTGAGATGCTGGGGGGTGGTTGGGGCAGAGCAGGAAATATGGCTGGAAGGAGATGGCTGTGGCAAGGTCAAGGACAGGAGCAGGGAGAGAACTTTCTTGGGTTTGTCCATACTTCAGCCTGCACTTCCTTGCAGCATTGTCCCATGCCCAGCATTACCAGCAGCAACACCCCATTGGAGAAGCTCTGTATTTACTGCAACATCTTTGTATCACGATATGCCATTTGAAGAACTATTGCTGTAGGGGTTTTTTGTGGTTGGAAATAACATGAGTTTCAACGTGGGAAAGTCATCAACAAGGGCATTAAAAGGAAGACTGAAGTGATAATGTAACATTAGAATCTTATAAAAAAATGCCTCAACCCACTTTTCCTTAAATAAGTCTGTCATCATTTTAGTTTCTAATATTTTGTGGTTAACCAGAGCTAGAAAAATAATGGTCTGCTCCTACCTACTGATGTTGATTGCAAACATCCTCATGAACTTCAGTGGGATCTGGAAGTAGTCTTTCATGCCTTGTACCTAGTAGTTAAAGACGGAGAGAGTTGGCTTTCCTTGGTATATGGTTTCTGGCACTAGCTCTGGTTAGTGTTTCATTTTGTTTTGTTTTGAGTTTGGGTTTTTTCCCTCCCTGAATATATAAACCTCAGCTCTGAGTCTTCCATCTCAATGTCCAAAGTATTTGCAAGTACCATGCTACGGAGTGACTGATAGCAAAGATTTCCACCTCCCATAAAAGTTTAGCTTCCCCCTGAATGGGGATCCTAACAATCAATGACCTTTTACAAGAAAGCAACTAAATTTTAGAGGCTTATGACTTTTGTCACACTGGGAAAAATAGATAGTAGCAGCATCAAGATAAATAATGTAGTAATTCAAGGAAGTAAGTAGAGAGAATTCTTTTTTATCAAAGGATATCTTTAATTATCTTTAAACATTAAAAATATGAAAAAAATACTCAATGGTTATTACTACATGGAAAGTATAGAGGGACCACATTTTTCTTTCTAGAAGGGATTTTTAAAAATTTTTAAAGGAAAAATGTTATTTCTGTATCTTGAGGGGCATATGTAAAATTATACTTTAACCCATAAATGAATCAATTTATCATGCAAATTATTTATGTAAACAAAAAATTAGGATTAAAATTTTTACTGTAGACATTCTGTAGTCCTTGTTTGTCATAGCAGTTGTATTTGTCCCCTATGTGTGTAAAAAAACTTACCCTTAACCAGACAACTTCTTTTTCCCTTAATGTTATTCTGTACTAACTTGTTGCTTTGTAACAAGGAAGACTTAGCAAATCTAGTTTCAGTTTTGTGTTCACATTGTAATTGTGAATTTGTCTTAATATATTAAAAAAAGAACTCATCAGCACCAATTCATATACAGTGCCTATAGCTAAATAAATGTTTGAAGATCATGAAAATACAAGGATTAATAGCCATACTCTTATAAAATAAATTGATACATTAAATTCTCGATATGTAGCTGAACACAAAACAGATGACTTCATCTCATTCAAAGTCTCAAGCAGGCAGCAATCTCTGTTAAAATCAGTTACATACCTAACACAGTTGACCTTCTATTCAATGGTTACAGAGTTTAAGTCAAAGACACAGTATACCTTACCCCTAATGTGTTGATCTATCTTCATTTTACACTGAATCAGGAGTAAATGCTTTAGAAAGCTTGTCTAGCTGGATGGAGAAAATGGAAATTGTCAAGGATTGGGTACCATTTTTACAATCTGAAGACATGCTTTCAACCGCCCCATGTTCTTTCCAAATTTAATAAAATCATGACGTTATGTTTCAAAAGAAGTAGAACATAAAAGAATAAAGAAAAATACTGATGAAAAAAAGAAGAAGAAACAAAAATTATTAAATTAGATTTACTCCCATCTCTTACTTCCAAAATAACTACTTACCAATAGCAGAACACAATGTATTTTGTATATTGTAACAGGAAAGAGTTCAGTGAGTCTTGATGATTGACCGTTTCCTCTTTTACAATTACTTACTTACATCTTCTTATCAGAACTAACATGCCTTGATGCCTGCAATGTTTCCATTTATATGTATGTTGTTAACTGTAACTCTTAATATCATTGAAGTTTCCTGCTGTAATAGAATTTTTGAATTGAGAGAAATCAGGTCATGGGAGAAGTTTACATCCTTAAAGATCTATTCAAGATTATTCTGTATATATGTGTATATATATACTCTGTATACATAGCCTATTTATGCAAATAGAACATTTTTGTCATGGGAAAAATGTTTGGAATGCACTTTGCTTCACAAAGAAATTATTACTACAATTCATCAATCTCTTTTTACTCTTGGAAACTGAATCTCTTTCGAGTTACATGTTCCAGAAGTTCATAATCCAAACAAAAGCAGAGTCACCATGAAAGGGGACATTCCAAACCTTTGCAATCAAAGCAAGCTTATTAAAAGGAAAAAAAGAGAAAGAAAAAGAAATAAAAAAGAAGAAAGTATTCAAGTGTTCCCAAAAGTAAAAGGACAAAAGTTACTTGAATGTAAGAGCACAGTAAAACAAGTGTTGGAAATAGGCAGGAATATGGCCATGTACATACAGGAGAAAGATTGTTGGCCTATTAGCTTCATGTAATATTTCTACAAATTGAGAAACTCCCCAAAAGAATTAAAAGTCTCCTTTAAAGATTGCAGTTTAGGAAAGCATTCTTCGTAGACACATGGAATTAAATGTTGTTCTAAAAAGCAAATCTGTATTTTTGTTGTTGCTTTTTCATATTAGAATGTATTTAAAAATAAACTTGAACTTGTGATTCACTTGGGACCAATGCATTCCTTCTTTCAGATGAGTAACAAGGGGAAGTTTCAATAATTTCTGCAGAATTAACTCATAACTTCCATTTTCTTACAGGCAGATTATTTCTTCCGTAGAATTTAACATGAAGTTTCTACTACTCATATGCAATATTCATGCATAACTTTCCCATATTTTTCTAGATTTACAGCTGTGTGATGGAAACCACTGGACTCAAAAGTCATGAGGGCTTCCCCTCTTGGAGCCCAGATTGTGAACAGAGCCCAGAGAGCATCTCACCTTCAGCTGTGAAATCCAGGAGCCTACTCATAGAGATACATTGACTGTATTGGCTTGGCATAGTCACATAGGCATAGAGAGAGGCTTTATGTACCCTATTTTGCTGTTCTTCTGTGTCATCAGGGCTGTTCTAATTCCTACTCTGGCAGATGATGAGAAGTGAGATCTAATGGAAATCTAACGATCTCTTAGCTCACTCTTTCTTATGATAAACATAACCCTGATTATCCAAGTTCTACTTGGATACAGAGCAAAACAAAAAGCAGGAACATCAACAACCTAAAAATGTCAAGACAATGAAATATCTCTAATGACTTTCATTGGAAGCACCTGCTTACCATGAAAGGCAGCATGGGTGAAAGCATAAGTTGGTTGGAAAATAAAATAAGTGAGGGACAAAGGTTTACCAGAATTGGAAGTCAATGTCTAAGAGCCATGGAGGAAGAGCTCAAGAAGGCGCGGCAGTGGACAGGAAGCTTTTGGGGTTTTGCTTTTATAATAAGTGAGAAAATGTTAGTCATAATACTACACTTGAGAGCTGAAGATACTGATTCACTTAAGTATTTTTTTCTTCTGTGAAGAAAATATAAGATCCAAGTAATAATAAAGTGTGTTCCCAGAAAAGGGTTCCTTAGATATCTTCCTCCCTTCAGGTATTTTCTTCAGGAACAGAAAACTAAAATAAATGTAAAAGAAGAGAAGTAATTAACTGTTAAAAATAATGTTTTGTTAAGAAAGGATCTGAACTGAAACAATCTAACCAACTTATTTCAGTTGTGGAAGTTGGAAATTCTGAGCTGCAAGTATGAAGGCTGACCTCTCTTGCCATTCCTCAAATTTATTGAAAAGCCTCTTTTAGCATTCTTCAGAAACAATATTCTAGGAATTATAACTGTACAGTATCCAGCCCTCTTCCTGTTCTTTTTACTGTAGTATTTAATGGCAAGTAGCCAGCATCATTAACTAATTTGCTGTAGTATTTCCATGTTCAGTGACCTCCTGTTTCAAATAACTTTCAAAATAAATAGTTACTCATTCAAAGAAAGTTCCATGCTGAGAAAATATTTAACTAAGTCTTTGCTTTATGAAGTGTATATATGAGAGCTATTCATTTTAAGATGTGCATCAATGTAGCAAAATGATAATGAGCAAGCACTGAATAAAGTCTTGAAGGTAAAATCCTTCACAGCAAACTTTCATTAATAGTTCTATGTTTATCTTCTGTTCTAACTTCCTTTAAGCTGCAAGGTTTTTCTATGGATTACAAGACAAGGCAACAAATAGTGCAGGAGTGCAATGAGTGTTTTTTGGAATTATAGTAAATTAATTATCTCTTAAGCTGCTAATAGGTTTGGAAAATCCAGTGTTCTTTGTGTCTCAGTTTAAAAAAGCTCAAACAAAACACAACATAGCAGATTTGAAAGACCATATAAGGTCTCAGAAACTGGTCTTAGCTGGAAATTCAAGCCCCTGACATACTTTGTATTCTACTGGAGTTTATTTATTGACAGTTTTCCAACAATGAATGACTTGCAAAAAATGGTTTGCCATCTGAACTTTCTTCAGATATCCAACACACAAAGAGAAAAAACCTGTAGTGGGGGTATTTTTCAGTCTTTTTCTTTGCAGTGTTTACCAACCTTGAAGCAGTCATGGGAACAGGGTAAATGGAACAAGTGGAAGAAGAGTGGGAAGAGAGAGCAGGGGATGGAGGACAGTAAGTCTGGAAGTGTTGCCACTAGCAGACCTGTGGAGCCTACTCGTTGGTGTTCATAGACTGGGAGAAAGGTTTACCCAACCACAGCTGCAGGCTTTTATGCTAAACTAAAAGTCATTGCTTGCTTACTCTTCTACAATATGAGAATTTAGGGAAAAACAATTCTCTGATCATTTATAGTTTAACACTACCTCCAGTAAAACCCAAAGAATGGGGTTTTCTGGAAAGAAAGATCTTTCATCAAAATACCAGATGTCATGTCACCTAAATTATTTTCAAACAGTTCCGAAAACCCACAAACTTATTAACTTAATAACTTTAAATCTGGAGCAGATAATGTATTTATGAAAAAGGTTTATTCCTACTTTTGAGAGGAAACAAAAATAAACAAAACCTGGATGGGAATTCCCATATTTTATCTTAATGTCTCATATTCTCTGGTTTATTTATTTGGACTTGTGGAACAAGGTAAGAGGGGACGGGATCTGGTCTGTGGTACACAGTTCTAGTAACTTATTAGTTTGTTTTGTCTTGCCTGTCCAAGTAGATCTTGGTTGAAGGTACCATGACAGTTTGTCTCTAGAGAAAAAAATTCTGATAAAGTTTCATGAAACTGGTAAAACAGAGATTACTCAAGGCATTCTAAGGTCAACTAGAAAAGTGCCAAATAGATATGCAACCACCTATTGAAAAATGTGTTAACCAACTGATGTAACATTAAAGATACAGAATGTTTCTTTCCTTCTCATATTCATTCTCCTGGTGTGATCAGACTCAATGATTTATATAACTGGTCTGTAGGATATGTATATCTTTTATTATTTATTTTGCTGTCTTTATTTTTTCCCTTTATGTTTAAATGCCTCAAGTTGAATTAATGGAGGTTTCCTCAGTTTCTCATAGATCAGAGAAAGATTAATTACTTTTTTTTTTTTTTTAGTTTTTCCTTCAGTGAAGAAAATAATTCCTCAGTGTCATAGGTTACCCCGTTTCTGAAAGATAATTGATAGTGTATCTGGCTCTTAGTGACTTCAAACTTTAAATTTATTCCCCAAATTCCTTTGAATCAAATGTGAAATACATAACCCCTAATATGCATTGCTCAATGTTAACTGACTTTAATATACAAGTAGCTCATCAAGATTTTAATCCAGTCTCCAAAAGCTTGTTAGTTAACTGCACTATGCACCCAGGTTTATTTGTTTTCTCTGGTTTCAGTGTTAGAAAACTCTCATTGGGTTCAATGACATTAGAGATAAACACTTTATAATGTCCTTTCCTGTTTTACCTTTGTATGATACAAAAAACATGAGGACTGCAAATAGGCAGGATTGGGTACCAAATGCTTTTATTTACCGACAACACACAGACATGGAAAAGACAACTGTGTATCTTTGCTCTAATTGTTTCTAGAACATAGAAAAGAGTGAACATTACTGGAGGGCCTGCAAACTACTTCAAGTAGATAACTTTTATAATCAGTTAGAGAATGCATGTATATGGGTTTTTTAGTGTTTTGTACTAAATTACCAGGCTTTTTTAATCCAGATTACTATGTCTTCACAGATAAGTGATGCACAGAGGACTTCTTCAGTTTGATTTATGTATCTTTCCCAGACTTTTATATGCCTTATCTCTGTCATGGTTAGTCCCGTCCTTGGCACTGCTCCTTCCCATCAGGACTTGAAGGAGGAAGGGAGAAAGATGGAAGTCTTGCTGCATTATCTTCTGAAATGCTATTGCTGGAGAAGCTTCCTCTGTGGATAAAAGACAGCTAAGATCTTTACATGGCACTCCAGGCTTTAACCAGGCTTTTAAATTGTGCTCTGCTCTGATGATGAATTCACTATATGCCTTATGAAGCATGTGATAAGTCATTTGCATCAGCTGTCTTTCTAATGCCCTATCAAAGTCTTTAATTTTTTTCTTTAAAACCAAGGTTACTGCATATGCAAAAATTAGGAATCATACCGGTATATAACTGAATAGGAAATTCATTCCCTCCCTCTACCTCCCTGCTCCTGTTCCTTTCTCTCTCTCCCTGCTTCCCTCTTCCTTTTTCTCCCTCTCTATTTGTATATATGAGATATGAGGAGTCACAAACAGTATGTCAGAGAAATTAATGACAGTATTTCTTAATCTGGTAAGTGGCTTACTAGAAAAGGGACTGCAGTTAAAATAATATACTCTCCATATAGGGACTTCAGTAGTGTCACAGACTTAATTGTTGGCAGTTTGTGAAATAAACCCTTATCTATATGTAGGTGTTGGTGATCAGTTATATCCATTTATTTGACAAAACTCAGATGTGTTTCAGTCAATGAATTGCTTGTAAGTTTTCACTTGTGTGCTTGCTCTCCAAAATTCAGAATACACACCTTGACTCTTTGATAGACTATAGAAGTTCTCCTGGAATGAATTTTTTTCTTCAGTTATGTGAGAGACAGAATTATGTTTTCATGAAAATATCTATCATCGTAAAAAATACATTCTAAACTGGCAGATACTCTTCATTATCAGAGTTATCTTCTTGAAGCTTTTCTGTCAATAAGCTTTACTGTTAGGAAATTAAAGAACAAAAAGAAAGGAGACATAAAAACAATCAAATGACTGTTAACAAATATTATTTTGCAATATCTGCCCAGCATTGTTTCAGTACCACATTTAGAAATTGTCACATCTGTACCCCATTGCTACATCAGAAATTCTCACAGATAAAAACCTAGCGATGTGTTCTTTACAAAAATATTACATGATCAAGGGACAAAACTCCCTCAGTTGGACTCTATTCTAGGACAATAAATAGTTATTTTCAGGACAGAATAGTGATTATGTTGCCTGAAAGTCAATTTGTCCTTACTTCTTTCATATATAGACTGCAGAACTTCCTTATTCAAATTGGAAGTGATCTCATCTTTTTATTGGAACCTAGTTAAGCAAAAATCCTTTAAAAGCATTTAAGAATTAACTTAAAATGTGGAAAAAATACTGACAGACAATTCTTTTCTATTTATCTATATTGTTATATGATGTTTAAACATAATTGCCTATGGCATTTCTGGTATCTCTAAATAAACAACTGAGAATGGAGATATGGGCCATATAAACATTAAGGAAAGTTATTTGGCATGAAAAGACACTTTCATTTAAGCTGTAAAGAATATATCTCATTTGACCTTCCTTGAGTCTCTAGTGGTTAGTTCTGAGTCACTGGGAGAATGTGGCTTGGAATTTAATTTGACTGACAAGTGGCCTCCCACTGAGGGAACACTGAAAAGTGTTCAGGAAGCAACATCCCATATAAGCAAGTTGGTTTTGTGGTTTTGTTTGTGACAGTCAGGATAACCAAGAGACAGAGCAGGTTAGAGGGTTGCACAAGTACTCCAAACATCAGGTTAGGGCCCCAAAAGATCCTCTGCCTGCTTCTAAAGAGCATTCAGACATTGGTATCTTGTTGGACCCATAAGGTACGATGACAGTAGGAGGGGATTGAGAAGGCTAAGTTCAGTTTGAAGGTTTCCAAACATGGTAGTTTCTCTGTATATGTCACCTCCTCCTGGGGTCCTGCTGATGCACAGTGTAACTGCCAGCAGGTGTAAAAGAGCATGTTGTGCAAATGAACAGTGGTGTCTACAGTGACGTGGATTTGGCACTGAGGAAGCAGGTATTTATCTGCAGAAATGAGTGTGCATTTGTCACTATGGAAAGAGACCTTATGCCCATGTGGCTAACATGATTGTGGTGGACTTCATTTTGGCAAAACGGTTTTAATGAAGTATCCACCTCCAGTTGTTCCTCCACAGGAAGCCTTTATGAAACTTGTTGAAGCATGCTATCATGTACCAGGACAGTTTTCTATGAAAGTGTGAGTTTGTAACAGAAATAAATTCCTCTGGTGCAAGAAAGATTTGATAATGTCTATATTTACCAATGGATTTGGGGTGCATTTTCTTGTAACTTGAGATTTGATAGAGCAAGTAGCAAACTTGGAGGACTGGAATACATTTGAGAAGAGCAAATAGAGAAGAGACTCTTTTTTTTTTGTATGCATTTATGTAGGTAGGTTGGTTTGTCTGTTCTTGTAGCCTTGCTATATAATTTTTCAGTGCTTTTAAGGGGAAAAAAAGTCATGACATTAAGGAGTTATGGAATTCTTTATGCTTTGTTTGGCAGGCTTTCATATAGCAACTTGAACCCACCTAACTTCAGTCTATCTTTAACATAAATCATCCAAACGGCTTCAGAAAGACATAAGCTATTGAAAATACACAAAGTGCTCTTTTCCCACAAAACTTCAAATATAACAGCTGTTCTCTGTTTTTTTAACTCTTCTGAGAATGCAATGATTTGACAAGTTGCAATATGAATTGTATTTATTTAGTTCATATTCTGTTTTTTAACAATTATTTCAATAACTATAGAAAATATTTGAATTTACACTTTGCACTTTGCATTTTCTTTCCCACTCAACTACATAAAGAAAAATAATGACCTGTGATATCATTGTCCAAGAGTATTTCATAAGAAACTGAAAAATATGTTCTGTCCACCATAGTTTTGAATTTATCTAAAGGGATATTCATATTTAGCAAGAATTTATATCTAGATTGCCCAGAGAAAACAGAAATTAGGGACACTATTTTCTATACCTATTCGCATAAAAGTAGTTTATGTAATTAGGGGCATTATCAAACATCTGAAATACAGAAGGAGTCAGAGCTGATATTTAATTCACCTGATTTCTTTGTGTTTTTTTCTGGCTAGTTCTTCCTGAATAACTGCAGGAAAAGATTGACTTTGGTTTAAAGCTGGGTCACTCATCTGTCCTTCTTCCAAAAGGATCATCACATAATTCCTAACACGAAATGCCAGACGTCTACAGTTAGACTATAGAAGACATTTACAGTGTCAGTCACAGCAGCTAAAATTGCTTCTGTAACTGTTTCCTATGCTAAGTATAGGGAAGGCTATATATGCTACAGCCAAGGTAAGCACATGTCTAGGATATGGTAGACATTCAATTTTAATGGGACCTGTTTTGGCAAAAGTAGTTGTTTGCTTTTAAAAGGAGGTCGGCTTTCTGTAGCTCCACCATGGTTAGTTGTCTGGGTTTACCACAGGCTTACTTAGAATAGGTCCTGTACGGTATTGGTGTGTAGCATAGTGTAAGATGTATTCCAGCTGTGGGCTCACTTTCAGAGGCAAATGAGATACAAAATGAAGTAAGTAAAAGTAACAAATATGAATATATAGAGAGCCACTTTATTGCAGCAATTAAAGCTTGTGTTATTTCTAACACCAAAGTACAATACGTAATTGTGTTCTGCCTTCTCAAAGAGATTAAACTGCAATTCAGTAACCTGTGTTTACACAGCTAATGTAAACTATTGGAGTACATTAACACTTCTTATGTATTTATAAATTGCTAAATACCCATCTAGGATTGTGTTCCCAAATTATTTTTTTTTAAGTCATTGGAGAATAGATTAATTTGACTTCACATTACATTTCTAATCCAGTGATTTTGCTGTGGCAATGGAAGATCCAGAAGGCAATTAGTACTTATGAGTACTGCTACTACCATTTGATCTTTCCCTGAGAAACAGTGTTGGGAAGATTTGAATAAGTAGTCCTTACAGACATCCTCAAGAAGACACTTCTGAAAGTCAAACTTGGGGATTAAATTTTAGTTGTGAATCGGCTCAACAGACCTCTCTAAACTGGGAATAAGATTATTTACCCTTCACATTTAATACATAAACAGGAACAAATCTTCTGGAGTTCATGCCAGCTCTTGAGGACCGGGAAAGTGGCCAGAGCAGTTGTTTGTTGCTGGTTGTGCCTCTCCCCTGAGTAGCTCTCACCGGAGTTTCTGGTTCAGTGTCTTGTCTTTCCCAAACCTTGCAACTATTACACACTGATGCTGTAGCAAGAGCAATGCTGATAACAACAGGTCTACATGTATGTCCCAATCATGCATTAAGAGTGCTGTGTAAAACAAACAAGTGCAATGTGGGGCAAGTGCTAGAAAACCTGCCTGGGAAAGGTATGTGGGCCTGTAGAGTTTCTGGTGCTCTGGAGGCTGCTTCAGGCAGATGCAGCATGGAAGTACCTCATGGAGTGTGGGTCTGGAGCCTGCGTTTACACAGGTGTTTTCTTACTGAAGACAGACCTCATGACCAGCCTAACAGGAAAGTGCAACTTAAACAAGCCTGTACTTAAGCTCAAAGAAAAACTAGGAAAAAAAAATCAAGGGAGGTTTTAATTTATTCATGTTTAAAATCATTGTTATTATTATTATTACTATTGTTGTTGTTGTTGTTGTTATTGTTATTATATTTACTTACACCCTTAAAAAATCTCCTGAAAGTAGAGATAAAAGTACACATCTTCTGTGGTTTGTATAATCATATGTATATACAATCATCTCTCAAGTACACGTTTTTATATAAATGTGTGTGTGTATATGTATGTATATATACAGACAGAGCATCCTGATATATATTACTGTCTATCAAGAAGTGTATTGCTATTTGTTTATTGGATTACTAATATAATAATATTACATATCTCAGTTATAGTCAAAACATTTTAAGTACCTTGAAGATACATATAAACACAGTCACGACAACAAGTACAGTTTATAAAAGGAAAGGAAAAAGGTGGGGGAAACAGGTGTAATGGGACGTTCAGGGAAAGGTGTATTCATTAAGTTTGTTTTGCAATTGTTGAATATGAATGAGGATATGTATTTATAAAATATATACGTTGTTCTTTTTTAGAAACTGTATATTATGTTTATTTGGTTTTCATTACTTAACACCATTGTTTTTAAAATTGGCTAGGATATACTGATAGCATAGTCCTGAAATCAAGTAATCAAAACTTGGTACTGAAATACCAAATGGGTGCCTAACTTTGTCATTCTTACCATGAGTATAATGCTTATTAATTAGTCTTCCCTGATTCAGTGTAAAATTTCATCACATGTCCTCTAGCCTTCAAAATGAAGCTTAGAAGACTTACAAGAAGGGTCATTAAAATCTAATTGATTGAATGGAACTTTGAGACCTTCCAGATGAGGGTAAGGTGCTTGCATAGCTTTGGGAATATGGTTTGCCTACAACATTGTTTTCAACTTCATGTATGCTTTAAACTTCACAAATTAAGATAGCATTCCTTGTGTAGGGAACAGGTCTCTTCAAGCAAGACTCTGGTCTCACAAAAATTCATGTGCTTGATTTTATGTAACTGCAAGTAGTTCTGATTTCAGCAGAACAACACAGAGGCTTAGATTTATATGGTCTCCTTTATAAGGTCAAGCACAAAGTAAATAAAGAACAGAACATAAAGAATGTGCAGTCTTAGGAGGAGGAAAGAAGTTTATCAACTTGCACAAGGCCAAAATTTTATCCTGAAGGTCTCTTCTTGAAACAGTATGCATCATGAACTGCCTGGGAGAGGGATGGTTTCCTCATTGCCATTTATAAAAGGTATAGTCCATTGGGAATTTCAGGCATTTCTATAATATTTTTATCTTTTACTTACCATTTTCTCTCTTCTAGATTAGTAATAAATAGAATAAAAAATTTGTATAGTATTACTGAGTGGAACAATCTGTCGGACTCAGTAGAACCCAGTACAGAAAAACTAATCTGATTTCAGTACACAGGAGAATACATTTAGGATTAGAAGTGTTCACAGCACCTCTACTAAAATTGGTGCTCTAACAATGTATTTCCTGAAAGAAGATCTGCAAACAAACTGAAATTTGCAGTCTAGCAAGATTACTTTTAACCTACAGTCCTGCTGTAGACTGTTGGTGTCTCGGTTTCATGGCTGGGTGACATGTGATGCAAAAGGAAGGAGCAGACTTTACTGGAAATCCAATATAGTTTGAACACATACCTTAGTAGTATAGATGAGTATCAAGTTCAGAAATACTGATTAATAATTAACAACACACTTCTTTATTCTTTCAATGGAAAAGTTATCAATACCACTCACTGAGATACTGGGAAATTAAGTTTAAAAATTAAAATTGAAAGAATAGAATTTTCCATCATCAGTAAAGTTCCAAAAATTAATTTATTACTTTGCATATATTGTCTTATTTACGCAAAGTTCTATACATGTATTGACTTTCACCAAATCAGTAGTACTGCTAAAATCAGTGCTAAGCAGCTGCATTAATCTTTCCACAATGAAACCACAATTTGGAATGTCAAGCTATTCACACACTAAGTTCATTTTCCTTACCATAAATGGCAAATATTCACTAACATCACCAACAAAGTGAAAGAAAAACATTTGCAATATAAGAAGTTAAAAATCTAGGTTTCTTGACAAATTCATTTCCCTTTGAGACAATCTGGTACATTTTAGTTATTATCAATCAGGAGAACTGTTTTTATTTCTTTTTAGCACAATCTTGAATCACTGTATATCAATAAAAACTAGAACTCCCCACCCCACTTTCAGAGACACCAATAATTCTTGCAATATGTTGTTGGTTTCTTTTTTCTCCATCTTTAGTTTTATTATAAAAGTAAATGGATTTTTAAAATTTTTTTTAAGTCAAAAAATCTTATTTTCAGCCACTCCCACACTGTCTTTTATTATTATCTGTCTCATGTAGCCTTAGGTACCTATTTCTGTATTCATATTTAACATCATAATAGATCTTATCTAACCATTTTCTTAAGGAACTTTTATGTGGCTGGAATGTTCAAAAATACTTCTGAAACTCTTATTTAATGCCCCTAGGGAATCAGTGTCTCTCTCTTTGGGGCACTTTTGAACATACCACCTGTGGATGCCGTTTCCTGGTGTTTTGCTGTGTGCACTGTGCAGGTGAACACTTACATATCTTTTATGCTGAGAGTCAACTTTTAAAATGTCTTCCACTGCAATTTCTTCATTAATAGTCTCCTGGGATCTGATCCAGCTATGTTACTAAACATGAGCCAAGCTTTACATTGACTTCAGCAAGACTACCCCATGCTTAAAGTTATTCGTGAATTAACATGCTTTCCGAGATTGGAAATTTGATTGTGGTGATTTCATTAGATTAGACATTTGGTAGAGTTGTAGGCGCAAAAGAAATTTGCTAATAAAATATTTTAAGTAGAACTTCTAAATGGTGAGTGAAAATAACAACATTATGCCCAATTTTTCTCCTTTGGACAACGTAACAGAGTATACACCCTGGATTCAGAATTTCTGTACTATTTGTTCCATATCAGATACGTTGAGAATAAAGCAATAAATGGCAGCATGTGATATGGAATGAAAAAGGCTTTAGGATATTTCCTAATATTAGGAAATACAATTCTAAATATTGGATTTAAATCAACTCCAGACAGTTAAAGTAATATCAGAGGTAATAAATGTAATAAGTCAATGTCTGCTAAAGTCAGCAAGACTGTAGTCTTAGAATTATAGAGCTTAAAAATATTCATACTTTAGTCTTTCTTATTACATTCTGCATAGCACCGTGCTTTACTACATGACAGCTGTATTAAGTGCTGATGGAACTTATTCCAAAAAGAGTTCAGCACTGTGCTGCTGCTTCATTAAAGCTTACTCAAATCAATTTTAATGCAGTATAAAGGTTTTCAGGATGACACTCCATCTGACAGAGAAGACAGAAAAGTAAGAAGAAGAGAGAAGGACTGCAACATGACATTTAAAAAGACTAAAGATCTCTATAGAGAAACTGATACCCAGAAACATTGTGGGGAAAAAACGTAAAGGAGGAGACTTGCACTGGAGAGCATGCAACAGGGAGACACAAATTTGTAAAGGCTTGGCTTTTAAAAAGTATCTCTAAAATACCAGAAATCAAAAGAAAAAGTGGTTAACAATGAAGGTTTTTTAAGTGTTCACCTAGTGCCATACTACTGGAAAATACATTTAACAAATTCTGTAAATCTTCCACATTTTTAGACCCATGTTACTACTAACTTCACAAAATGGATCTACAGCCAGTACAAATCAAAGAAGAATCAAGTTTGGGGTTTTTTTAGTTTCAAATCACTTGTAAAGAATTTTGTGAATCCACTATTCACCTATAGCAGTGTTATAGTATCCAAATGTAAAAAGTGCAAATATTTCAGTGCTTTGAGCAGGTTTGCACTTTTTTTCTAACCCGGGCACTTTTAATAATTTCTGAGCAATGAAAGTAGTTCATTGAGATGCTTTGAGTCAGTTGATATTCAAGTAGTGTATCTGTATCTACAACTATTCATTTTTCATATTTCAAAAATTGTTACATGTTCAAAAAGTACAGTTATAGAACACAATATTGCACCATAAACAAAGTCCATGTTTGCAGAACAATGGATAACCTTGGCTATCTTAATATTTTCTATTCTATTTGTGGTAATAGCCATCAATTTATCTTTTTATTTGCTACTTATTTATTATCCATAGCATCCTGACACTGTTCAAACAGACAAACCTTAAAACTGATGAAGTTTTCATTCATCAAAGATGGCACTATTTATGTCACATAACACCTCATTTTCAATTGGCTCTTGTTCAATTTTTCAACTCTGTGTCAAAGCCAAACCCTAACAGTGAAAGAAGAAAATGGCAACAATCTTGTCCTTAGACTTAAAGATTAAATATCTTTTTACTGTTAGACATGATGAAGTAAGTTGCATTGCAGTTTTATGTCCTAGTGAATTACTAAACATGGTCTTGGCTCAATGCCACCTCAATTTTTCATAGCAGACAGGGAAACTTTTTTTGTTGTTTATGTGTTTTTCAGGAGATGGAAGGACCTTGGCATCCTAAATGCAGTGAAGAATATTCATCCCTCAAGAGAGCATGGACATTTTACCAGTGTAGTAGAATACAGCAAGCAGCATCATGCATTCTCACCCAGCTTTAAGAAATAACATCAGAGTTGCACTAAATTTGAAGTAGAGAAGAAAGTATGGTGGCCTATACAATGTCCCATATCTTTAAAACAGGGAACTAAACAGCTTTGTGCTGCTGACAGCTAACAAGAAACTACCCCTTTGATTTCAAGTTTGCAAATTCAGTGTCATATTACTTGTAAATGAAATAATATTCAAAGAGACGCCTCTTCAAATGACTCATTGGCTTGTTCTTCCAAGATACACATGTATATTAAGAGGTTTAACTCATCCACTCTAAACACAGACAGTGCTATTGTTATTGGATATTGCTGGGGTAGATAGAGAATGTTAGAGAGGCTCTTCAGTGACCAGCAGAGCTGACAAAGTATCCTGGTTAAATGTAGAAGTTAATATCCTATGAAGGTGTATCAATATTAGTGTACCTGTAGTACTTGGGGGACCCAATTCCATGTTGTTCTCATTGAGGTGACATTGTCTAAATACAGTCCAGTGAGAAAATGGCTTTCTTAGCCTACTGAAAACATCCTGTACAAGATCAAACTTTGCTAACCGGAGGCATCTTGGTATATTTTAAATTATCCTTATACTCATTCTAATCCAGCCTTCTATTACACTCTTCACTTTTCAAAACCAACCAAGTTAGGCCCCTGCCTCTATAGAGCCAGATTCCTGCCCTTCTAGAACCATGTGCATTTATTTCATATGGGTTTATTTTATATGGATATAAAATGCTGAAATAGTGTGGGTTCACAAGAGGATACAGAAACAGGTTTTTGCACTGGTTTTGGTTCACCCGGAATTTCACTAGGTTTGCCTTAAATGCAGGGTTCAAAGAAAATTTCAGTGATGTCTTCCAAATTTGGCTTGGGTGAGATCCAAAACCATAAATCCTTCATCCTTTGTACATACGTATTAGAGTACTCTCTTGTGCTCCATAAGGCAGTAGACTCAGAACTCAGCCCAGGTCTTTTGAAAGTTTGTTAGAAGCAAGGCCAAAATTTGGAACTGTAATTAAAACAGAATTGAGGCAGATTTAGCCATAGTTTGCATTCAGTTGTGAATGATTTGCAGAATCCTAGGAGGTGGTATTAGGCCTTACTGTTACTGTACTTACCGGCCACCAGCAGGAGGTGTGAAAGAGGAAGTCACGTTGGTCTGATTCTCTTTGGCAGCTGTAAATCCATTTTCTCCCAGGCACCTATACAATGTTCTTAGTGAACTTTGTTTAGAGGAAAGGTTAGTCTTACACAGAAAGAGATAAACTCCATTGCATCTGCTTTTGAATTAAATAAGGGATATCAGAACATGAGTTAAGATAAAATCCTGGAAATAAAGAATACATTTTAATGACTTTCCTTCCTTATTCCCTATCCTTCTGATTTGTTGTTACAGTAATACAATCCAGTATTTCTGAATATGTAAACATATACTTTTGATTGTAGGCCACATCTTTGACTGTCTCAGAATTAACATTTTCATCTCTCATGTACTATGAGTTGTCTTTTTCTGTCTGTGGTTATTAGAGACAATGAAAGAAAGATACTCTATGCTGTAGTACTTGTCCTTTAGTGCTAGATTCTGCCACTTATTACTGAATTACTCTAATGAATAGGTGGGTTTTTTTGGACTAGGGCCTTCCACTGACATGAATTACATACCATTCAGATGAAGAGTATAATTTCTTGTACCATATTCTTATTCAGCAAATACCCATTTTCCTCATTTTAATACCAGCACCAGGCAAGCATGCACATAATTTTTCTACTGTATTTAATTTTAATTCTCATATATCCACTTGAAGTCAAAAGGTATCTAGTCATTTTTTCCAGAACACTGATCCACATGCATGTTATCCGTCTTAGCATGTTTGAGCTTTCCATCACGAGAAAGCTCCATGGCAACTCAATGTATGGAAACAGATGTGAGGTCACACAAAGCCTATGGAGTGAAACCTGAAGACAATGGAAAAAACTCTTTCAAGTCAATACACTCTGGCAATTTGCTCAGCTTCACAAATAAAAAAGCTCTAAAGCCATTTAATGCAAAAGTTCAGTACAGTTCAGTGATCACTAAAAGATTCAGTCAACCTTTTTTGGTGTGAAAAGATGGCGTTTCAGAGTACATGCTTCTTTCTTAGCTTCCCTTCTTCTTCCTCCCTCAGAGATCCTCTATTTCAAATTCATTTTAAGAATCTTCTTAGAATGGCTTGTTTAGGAAAACTGAAATGTTGGCTACAGAAAGTTGTCTCCACCTAAAAAGAAATGAGTAAAAGTTTCAGAAGCAGTTAAGTCTTACAGACTATCAAAGAGATAACAGACCTCAAATCACATAAGCCACTTTTCTAAAGAAGCTGCATGTTCTTTCATCATACAGGTACTTTGAAGGTCTCATTGCAAGATCTTTTACTATTCAAAACATTCAGAAATGTAAAATGAGGTTTAATCTTACCACTCATTAAGTCTGTGAGTCATCTTTCAGAACCTAGTTTATATCCTATGTGGTAGATACTTTGCAACTGGCCAACAAAACTCACTCCCACCTGCAGCACTATTTAATTTCCTAAAATTGAATTTTTTACACAAAGGTAATCTGAGTTTAAATTTACATTTTAGCTTTATTTGCATTCTTGCACTTATGTGTTAAATTGCCTGTACAGAAAAGATCAACATTTGCCTATCTGTAGTTTCAACATAAATATCAGCTATTTTATCTTTTTTTTTCTGTGCTGCTTTGATACATGCTGAGGCTTTTTTTCACCTGAGCTCACAGGTGTGTTTACATAATACTTACCTGACTTATGTTTAACATCCTTAAAAAGTTTTAAGTAAAACCAGACACCTGCTCTTCTTTAAACCAAATGTGTCAATTGTATGACTGGAGCCTTGCATTTCAGATAAAAAAGACCGTTGCAGGCCCTTGGGTCAATAAGGAAGTAATATTTGGATCTAGATGGAATTTATTTAGTGCAAAAAGACTGGGAAAAGTCTTTAAATTATTGAAAGATCTCTTCTGAAGTAATCAGAAGTTACTCTGTTAATTCTGAAGCAGTAACAGACTACTAAGAGTAAAGGAATAACAATGACAGCATCAATGGAAAACTGTATATTGTCTCAGAGGTGAAGACAATATAGCCCTAAAGGGTGCAACAGGAATTAATACTGTCTGTAATGTTCACGTCAGGGTCACTCAGTTTCTCTCAAGAGAGACCTGACTGTGTACACGTAACATACTGATGATCCCAGTCCCTTTGGGACCTTGCCAAAGCTCCTAAATGTGTTGTCCACACAAAGGATTATTTCCTTTTCACTAATACTCAAATAATGGGAAATTGTCATCAGATTTAATGTAGCTGTAAACAATAATAAAAAGCTGCCATTCTCATCTTGTTTTCAAAAGAGGAATGCAGAATTGTACTGATAAGGCACAGGCTCTTTTCCTTTGGAACTGTCCTTCTTTCAGGAGGTGACTACTGATTTTCTGCACATCACTGCTAACACCAGTGCAGAAGTACAGGACTGTAAGGGTGTCTTTGCACCCCATCATCTCCTAAGCCTGAAAAGTAGCAGAAATAAAGGAATTCCAGTGCTTTATGAACGCTGGGATGAGGGGTCTGGGCCACTTACCCAGCCCAGAGACAGCCACAAAGAAGTGATCCAGCTTTTGACTCCTGTTTCTACAAGTAAGAGATAATACTTTGAGAGCCCTCTGAAAAGCCTGGAGCTAAAGGAAATCAGTGATGTGCAAGTTAAAAACATTTAAAGGAACTATGACTAATGTAGATTAAAGGCAATTATGTAAAAGCACACCAAATATCCCTATTTTTTTGTCCATTTTGGAGTGAATTGGGAGACACTGAACCAGCATTTCCACTTAGAAGCTGTTCCTATATTCCATCAGTATTTGAACAAACTTAAAGGCTATAGAGACCTGGCAAAATAGTGTCTTAGAGAATTTATGAGCATGTAGACAACAGGTAGACAGAAAACCTAGACAAACACATTTTCTCATCAACTGTGCAATATCATAGTAATTTTCTTCCTAGCTTTCCATATTTAGCAAGACATATTTTACCTTGACAGCATTTGAAGAGAACAGCACTAAGACCATCCTTCTGAATAATTTGCTAATGGCATACCAGAAGCAGTTTGATAAATTATGTTGAAATTTGTATATAAATAAAGATCCCCAGGGCTTGCAGTTTACTGAACATCTTCAGGTGATTTAGAAATAAATAAAACAAAGCTGCTTCCCTTGTGCCTGTCTCCACATTTCAACAGGACTTATCTTCTCTAGAAAGATACTCTCTGTACAGCATCTCACAGCAATGTTAGGTCTTCTAGAAAAGTGAGACAGGCAAGTCAGCTTCTGACACTGTCCTTTTTTCCCCCACACAAGTCAGCACGAGCACAATTTCAAATCCGTGTACCAAGTAACATCTGAGGTAACGAAAAGGAACTGTTTATTTTCTGGAAATGTAAAGCTTCTGTACTAAACCTATGTTAAGCCTCGAGGACCTCTAAATTAGCTGCTGAATATTTAAAAAATTTAGACATGTACCTATTTTTGTCAGTCCCTAATGTTTATGAACGGACTTCCTAAAGTCTCAGCTGTTCATAGTTTTAATAAATGGCAAACAAATGTGCAACTATGTAACACTGAGATCTAAGTTAATTCTCCAGGCTGAGCTAAGCTCCTGAAGATGTCATGAGTAACGAACTGTGTGGGAAAGATGTGAAAATCCTGGGAATAGATGGAGAGACTCACTCTTTTGCAGAAGAGACTTCAAAATATGAAGAGCAATGTAAGCAAGATACAGAGTAATTCCTATTCAGTGTTCAGAAGACAACTCTTCGTGTGCATCATCTGCAAAGGGCTGGGGGAAAACTTCAAAAATCTAGTCTATATTTAAGAAATACATTTTATCAGTAGTCAGAACAAAGACATTAAGTTTCAGCCTTTAAGGAGCATAGGGATCTGAATGTAGATTTCTCAGTACTGGACCCCACAGGACTGGGGCAAACACTGAAGACTTTGAACAGCAAAAATAAAACAAAAAAAGTTTTGCTTCTTTAAACCTTGAGTTGCACTCCTTTTTCTTCTTCTTTTTGAAGAGATACTGTGGACACCCTTGTAACTGGTGGACGTGATAGTCCTATCCGCTACTGAAATTGCCCTTTGCTTCCATTGTAAAACTTTGTCTTCACCATGCATAACTTTGTTGAAATTCTTTCTTCTGGTGAAGAAAGGTTTCTATATAAAAATTGATTTTTTGTTTCACAATGTTGATTTGTGGGGGAATACAGGAAAAAGGCTAATGTGTGGGATACAGTTGCTAGAAGGAGGATAAAGACAGTATCTCCTGAGCTTAAAAAATGTGCTAGCATATTTTTCATTGAGAGAAATTCTAGCCCTTTCTTGTTTAAGAATGGAAACTCAGAGTTTTACAAAGATGGACTATTTCTGTGAGAGTGTTTTGGTGGTTGGTTGTTTGGTTGTTTGGTTGGTTTGTTTGTTTCATGACTTCTGCATAAAAATAATAATTTTCTTATACTTTTCTTAGTTCCAAGAAATGGATGAAAAGAGGATGTATTTGCTGCCTGTAAATCATTAGATCAGCAAAAAGAAAGCTTTGTCAGTTTATAGATTCAGCTAGCCCGAGAAAGATGAGTCTATACTGACCCTGAACTCATTTTACCAGAAAATAAGATAATTGCTAACCCAGACAACATGGTCAAGTTTCTTCAACCAAAATTATCAAATATAAACATAGTCTGGCTATAAAAGAGAAAGCAGAAGCATTCTCACCATTCTTGAGAGGTTAGCAACGGCCATATTTCTTCATCAGCCCTGCCTCTGGGACCAGAGAGCACCAAATAATGCAGTGGAGGCTTTGGGGGAAAGAAATTGAAAATCATTATTCACCCTGTACAAGTTCAATAGGAACAGGAAGAGGGGAACCTTTTACTTCTGTCTCTCCCACCAAAAAGGTAACAGAGCTATTTTCTTCTATCCTTCCTGTGGGGAGCTGAGGATGGGGAAAGGGGAATATCAGTAATGACTTGGGGTGCAGTTCTGCTGCATTCCTGGCAGGCTAGGTGAAGTGATGGTGGGGTGTGAAGGGGCCATGAGACAGAGAGAACAGAAGGAAGGAGAGTGAGGATGCTTAGTTTTTTACCAGAGTGAGGCTTCTCTGTGGAAGGGTGATGCTGCAGGGAGCCTGGATTTTGTTCTACTCTTTTTTGCGTTTACTCCATCAGAGCCTGTTGATTGGAGTGAGTTGGGAGGCATTGATTTCTGAACCAGCATTTCCATTTGTACACTGGCTCCAGCTGCTGCCTTGTACCTATGTCTGAGAATGCTGGCACAGACATCAAGGGGCAGAGCAGGCTGGCCATTCCCCAAAACATATGAATATCTCTCCTGTGAGCCATGCAGATAAAGAAATACAAATGCACAGTGCAAGGCATGCAGTGTCTTGCAGCCCTGGTGTGTGACAGCCAAGAAGACCTGTGTGAGCCTGGGAAGAAGGAATCCCCAAGAATTCCTGACATTAAGAAGTCAGTTCTCTTTAAGTTAAAGCTACCCTTTACTTATCGACCATTTCTAGGCTTGGGCAAATCATAAACTGGCGTTTTTCGGTCTGCAAGGCTGGGAAGCATTGACAGCAACCTGAGTACTTCACACTCCTTTCAAGAGTATTGGACAGCTCTGTTGAGTGGAAGAAGATTTTGGACACAGTGTCACATAAACGCTAAGTCGTAGAACAGTAAGTTCTGTGGGTTACAAAACATCTAAGTATATGTTTTGTAAATGTCCTTTGGAAGAAATACATGCAAAGAACACAGCATTGTATGAGCTAGGCAATTTGCATTTATACATTTTTATGAGCCTTCTCAATACAGCCATCAAAAAGAAGTGAAGAATGTTTGTAAATTATTTTTCTCCCCTTCAGTTCACTCTACCTCTTCGATATTTTGTACCACAGCCAGCTGTTCCTGGGGCTAGGGGTTGTGAGGCTTGGCTGTTTGTTTGGGTTTTTTTCATGACACTTAAGCATCTTGAATCAAGTGAGTACATATGAAGATACAGCAATAAAATCAAGTGAAGCCACTGCACAGTATTTTGTTTCTTAACCTACTTGTGCTCACTGCCTGTTCGTGTTCACCTCTTTTGTTGTGCTGTATTTATATTTTAAGGTTTTGCTGTAGAAGTACTGATGTACCTGTTATAGAAAGTCTTTTCATTCTTTGTTTTCATGACACCTAGACTGTCCCTGCAACTCTTAGCCATCTTATCAAAACAAATAAACTGTTTAGTTGTTTGTTCTTGAGTTTGGGTTTGGTTTTTTTTCTCCCCATGGGAAAAATACAGGAACTGAATAGATACAGGACATGGCTAGGGATTTCAAACTTTGAAGAAAAATGAAAAAGTGCATAAATTCCTTATTTCTGTGAAAATGAATACTTAAATAGTAGAGATTAGCAACACTAACTGCAAAACAAAACATTTTCCCTTACCCTTTTACATATGGATTGCCTCTATTATTTATTTTTACTGAATGATCTTGCTTATATGTTGAAAATGTTGGGAAAGAACTTTTAATTTTATAAATACATATTGTCACTGATTTAGCAGTTCTGTACTTGAAATGGTGAGTCAGGCACACAATATTAATTTGTCCATGTTGACATCAAATATTTGCTCTGGAAGACAAGAAGGCAGTAGTCCAGAACATCTATTCCCCAACTGTGTTGCTGCTTTTGTTTCTGAATTCTTTTTGCCATGCAAATTTTTTCACAGCTGTTGTTTGTAAAATTGGCTTGGATGCTGCTCAATTCAGAGAAATTATATTTTACAACAATTCATAATTCTTTCATCTTCAGAACACAGTGGATATATCTGTGTTTAGATTGGGCTATTTTGTTAATAATCCATGGTCAATAAATCACATAACTCTTTTGTAGAAATAGTTTTCAGCTTGCATAGCAATGATTTGAAGAAGTCATGTCTTTCATTATTGTTCTCCTAATGATTTGTTTGTAAAGGATGGATGCCATTTTATACATTAAGGTTGATTTGGATCCTGGTATAGGATAATTTTGCTATATTTTTATCCTATATGATTTTGAAAGCTATATTAACTTTTAAGTGTCAGCTGGATGTAATATGTTTTTACTACTTTTAGAAAGGATTTTAGTATATAGAAGCAATATTACAACAAAACAAATTATTAATAAATGCTGAGAAATCTGATTAAAAGAATTAAAGTTAATTTTTATTAACTAAACAAAGCTTCTTCCCCTTGTCTTCCAAGTATCATGTTTCTTATGAAGACAGGCTTATAAGATGCTCATTGACATTTTTTTACCAAGGTTATTAATTTTGTTTCTGATTTTGAGACAAGTAATAAGCATGTCTTTACTGATGGCTGTGATGTTCTGTGGAGACAGCAAAGATAGCTCTGAAAAGAAAAAAAACCACTGGAAAACAAGCTTTTACTGATCTGTATTCTGTGTCACTCTAGTTTCCGGTACCCAAACTAGCCAAAAAATAGAGCTAAATTTGATATTTTTAAACTGCACCACAAAGAATCACTTTCAAAAATTCGTACGAAGCCTATTGGAGCCCATAGGTTGTTTTCTGATAACATGGTCTCTGAATCTTGATTTATTTAGCAAATGTTGAGAGACCTTTCAGGCACAATTGAGGAAACAATTTAGACTATGTTTGGGGCTATTATCCCTGTTGAGAAAAGTAGGCATGTAGTTATACACATAATGTATGTTAAACACTTTCCTGAATTGGGATAGTTTCCTCAGGACAGGTCCTAACTGTAATTAAATGTTTCTTACTAAGAATGGAAAGGGTAACTAAACAGAAGTACTTTCAAACTAAAGCGATATATGCAATACATTTGTTTCTTCAAGTGAAAAGAACTATTGCAAAAAGTTTGTTTTTTTCCCTCTAGCTCTGTTATAGGCCTTTCCCCTCCTCTCTATTATTGTGTAAATAATCACATAATTCACCCTTAGAAATTAAAGATGAGATTCATAGGTTGCCTGTGTGGTACACAGGTCTATTTATGCTGAGCTGCCCAGCCACAGCTACAGCTCAGCTCCTTGGAGAGACCCATTCACCTGTCCAGAGGGCTGCATGTAGAAGAACCTTTCGGAGCTCTGGGCAAAGTTAGGATTCCTGGCAGCAATGGTGAGAATTTTTTTAAAGTATGTATATACACAGTTTTCATCTGTTCTACTTTTCAATGCATTACCTAATTATTGGAGAGTTCATTCTTTCCATATTCCTCCTTTTGCATTATTTAGTTCCCATCAGGCCTAAGTCAATATACCCATGGTAATTCACTCCATTAGTTCCCATCATGCTAACTCAGTATCAATATAATTCTGATTTATGATGCCATGAATGTTAAAGTTGCAAATTTATGGCACCTCTTTATAGGTAATAGAGTCATACTACTTAGGATTGTTTCCCTTTTGTTCCTTTTAGTTTCCTTAATATATCTATCAGTAGTCAGCAAAGAACTCAGAAGCCATGAAAATGGCAAAAGAAGTAAATAATTTTGAGGTTGCATTGCTGAATCAAACCATATCATGTAAAAATTTTCAATACAATTCTGACTTATTTTGCATAATCTCAGCTAGGAGATTTCCAGTAGAAATTGTTTTTCCTTTAATAATACCTGAAATACCAATATGTAAATACCCTCTGATTTGATTAATTTGGGTTTTTTGCCTGAAATTGTCAGTTTTTTTATCAGTTCATAACTCTACCAAGCTACTGAAAGAAAAGCAAGAATATATAAACATGTATGTATAGAATACATTTGAGAAAGGAGATTCAAACTACATGACTTGTCAGAAATACTTCCTTTAAAGAGGAAAGATATAGCTGGTCAGGAATATTTTGACTAAACTAAAGGTGCTGCTACTGAAAGGTTATTTTGTCACTGGTGTAAAGGAACTCCCTATTTTAGTAGCTTCCAAATAGAGGTCTGTAGATAGATCATTCACTTTTATACTGTTTTCCATTCTAGTCTTCATAATGAGTGTTCATGGCCTGTGAAATGGTGAGTAGTGATCTAAAATATTTGGGAGCCACTGCAATATTGCTTTAGATATGCCATGCCATGCTATGCTATGCTGTGCTATGCTATGCTATATTGTATGTAGTTATCTGTTGGGAAGACTTTTAATGCCTTTCCAAAAAGATATCAAAAAGTCAAATATCACAGCCCCTCAGGATTTTTCTTCTGCATGATAAACCTAGAGTGGTGAAAGCTGTTGTCAAGTTTTCTAGAGCTTCATTACTTGAATAAACAGCAGCTTTGTCTATACAGCAAGATGTGTTCTGTAGAGAGCTAGGATGTTTTCTGTAACAGTTTTCATTTTGTTTCCATTACAACAGGGACAGTGGAAAGTTGTGATTGTGATCCATTTATTCCCTTTGGTTAACAGATTCTGCACTATAACAATTGGAGAGAGAATAAGGAAAAATTAGTGCATTCTGAGGTTAATTTTTGGCTTGGCTTGAACAATTTCAGAAAAAACGTAGCATGGCATTTGGCTGTAAGTGCTTAATTGAATGTTCACTCTAATTCACAAATTAAGTATTTCAGAATTAAGTCACTTCAAAATAACACATCAGTGGAATAAATCAGTGAGACAATATTACCTAAGCCACTGAAGTCTGTGGGCAGGGGAAATGACTGAGCCTTGGTAGACCACATGGGGGCAAAGAGGACTGGACACAGAGCTGGCTGCACTCGTGAATATTGCTGCAGCCCTGCCTAGTACAAATGCCATTAGGCTTATCTTGTGCGCTAAAGACCATAGGTTCAGGACTCTGATGAGATGGCAGAACCCCAGCTCCAAGCGCGGAAACATCCTATTTCTGTGCTGTTATATGGGATCCTTGGCATGGACAAGAAGACCTGAGAAGACCTCTGAGGAAGAAAGAGGAGTGAGGTTAGAGGTGACAAGTTTGCCCACCCAAGGAGTTAGTAAGTTTTGTCAGAAGAAGGTGCAATGGCTGTCAAGTGTGGGATATGCTCATTACATGCATCACCAAGCAGTCTCAATAAAGCCCAGAGAGATCTAGCTGTGTGTTAGAAGGATTTTGCTCAGGAATGCTGTATGCACTCTCCTTGCTTGAATGGCTAAAAAAAAGGATGTAATTTGTGCTCTTAGCAAAAAGATGGCAAATTAGGTTACCAATATTTATCTGAAATAGTAGGCCCACATGAGAGCTCCTGCCAGTTCAGATATTTCAATTCTAATCCCTTTTTACCAATATGTATCATTTTGTTTTGCTGTCAGTACCCAGGGGATTTATAGGATTAAGTCCCCCCAACACTAATGAAACTTGTGCAGGGATATTTCTCAGTCATCGATACTTGGCCACAGCATAAAGCTGCTTGCCAAATATAGGATATCTATGCAATTCAGGGATTTAAATTAGTTATTTTGCTTTTTTTTTCTTCAATTGTTCTTTCTCTTTATTCATCAAAAGCTACAGATGTGTTTACTAGAATAGAATCTCCATAAAAAGACCTGTTCATTAACTGAATAATACACTCTCAGAAATCAATGTAATCAAAGTAAGGTATTTTTTCTTTGATAGCCTCAGACCAAAAAGTGTCAGCAAGATTACTGAGCAGGTTTATTAAAGATACCATAATATAATACCAAATTCCACAATATAATCGGTCCTTGATTACCTTTCAATTTAGATCCTGTTTTATTGGAAAACTTGGGTAATCTTCCCAAAATCTGCATTACAATATGAAGAGATTATTATATAACTGCATTTTTTAAAAAGATTTATATTTTCTTCAACCAGTTCACCCTTTCATGAGACTGTAAAGACTTGGATTATTTATCTCCAAAAGGAAAACAGCTAAAGGAAATCTATCTCTGTGAACTTCTGGAAACTATATTGTCAGATAGAGTGATAAAACTTTCTATTTTATTTTGCAACACAAACCAAGAAATTTCTCTATGAAGCCAAACGTCAACATATTTAGGAGCAAAATGAGTAAGTAGAATTGTAATACAGTTCACCATTGGGTTTCATTACCTCGGGAGGAGACTGAAGGGAATTGTGCTGCTTAACTCCTTGCAGTGGTCGAACTAGGAATGATAAAAGCCTGACTTTGACAGGCAAAGTACATCCACAATGTCTGTTTGCACCCTTGGAGAGCTGCCATGCTTTAAGAAGTGTTTTGTTACAGTTACTTACCACTCATGTCCAGGGACACAGTACCTCTGCTGTTATGAATGCCAGTGTAACGCAGCACTGCAGAGTTAGTCAAGAGAAAGATAGGGCTCTTTGAGCCAGGCATTTAGGACTATTGGCTCCTAATAAATCAAGAGAGCACCTGGAAGAATACGAAAGGCAGATGGTAATAATAAATGCTCAGTTTTTAGATATATGAAGAGAGGTTCAATGGAAGCGTAGTGCCTTGAAAGTCTGAGGATTTGGTTTAAGTTGTTCAGCAATAAGGTGCTTCAACAGATACTTTGATAGCTTTGAATAAGCCTAAAGAAATCCTTAATATACCCTTCAGAGGTTACCAAAGTGTTCTATCTGAAATCTGTTAATCTCTGTCGGACGAGCAGGGCCAGCTTCTATCTTAACAACAGGTATTTGCTTAGGGTGCCTGTACTTGGGAACATTGTATTGAGTTACTTACCCTATCTGAGCATAGTTATCTGAAATCAAATGTATTAGATCTGTTTGGTTGTTTGTTTTGTGGGTTCTGGAGCATAATTTTGTAGAAAGAAATCTGCCATTCTTGCTGCAACTTCTGTCATTATGGTGTTTCACTGGGTGAAACATGTCTATAGACATGTCTATAAGGTTAAAAAAGAACAAAACACTAATAGGTGGCAGACTATTAGCATGAGAACTGACCTTATGAAAGGAAGGCAACAAAGAGTGGAGAATTATAAAAGAGTTAAATGTGAAAGCTTGTGATATTTGCAGTGGTAGTCTGTAAGGAAGCAAAGACACTTATCCTTAAACACATTGCAACACTTTGAATGATTTTTTTTCTTGTTCCAAACAACAAACAGAAGAGTGGAAGCATGGTGCGTGTCTGGCACGGTATCCCCTGCCCTATGATTTTGTTGGCAGGCTAATTGCTGCAACTGACATCAATGGCAGGTCAGGTAGCTTACAAAAGAAGAACACTGAATCTTGGCAGTCCACCCAGCAGTAAGGACACAGACGTTTCTAGTTTAATTAGTGAAATAAAGTAGCAAATCACTCATTTTCCCCAGAGAACCTTAGAGTAAATGACTTATCAGATCATTGTTGGAGCTTGTGTCGTCATTCACAGTTTGCACGGTTGACGACCGCTATGCTTTTGTGTGCCATGCTCTACTGCTGGGAACAGCAACTTAGTTTCCCAAAGAACTTTGTTAATGTATTGTTACGGAAACACACAAATAAAAGGGAACCACTATCTTATGTTTACAAAAAGGTTGCAGGGAATTCTTTCTGGAGATTCATTTCTAAAGAAAGAAAAGCAAAAAACAAACAGCTCCCACATACAAGTACACTTCATTCTTCTCTTTGTTCTACCATTTTAATACACTGATATTTAAGACAAATAGCTTTTATAGAACCAAAGGGTACTTGAAACTTTAGGTAACCTTGCTCAGCCTAATTTCTGCCAAAGTTATTTTCTCCTTGCAAATGATGGGGGGGGGGAGGAGGGGGTGGAAGAAAAAGGAGTTGCAATGTGATTCTGATCACAGGAGCATTTGTGGGTTGTAGCAATCTCTCTGCTTCTCTCAAACCATCCTCTGTTTTATAAAGTCACACTTCTGAGAATTTGTAGGCTGATGCCCATTATATAAGCTTTTTTTTTTTTTTCTGAAAAATGACTGTATCATCCCACACAGTTGATTTCCTGCCTACAATACAGTCATGGTGATGTGATATTTTGTTTTAGCTGATATTTCCTGGGTATATATTCACACAGTGAGAAAACCAGAGTAGACTTGTGAGTAACTATGAAATAAACCCCTATCATAAGACTCACATGAAAAGTGTACAAATTTTGATACAAAGAAAGGAATGTGGTAAATTATAGCTGCTGTATTAATACTTGCAGCAGATAATAAGATTTTTTTATATTTAGAAGTCAATGAAGCAAAAAAATGTAGCAACACTACACATACTATTGTCTAGAGAAGTAGGTCACTGATAGCAAAAAATTAATAGACTGTTACATTTGGGTGACTGGCAGAAATTACTATTACACTACTAGTGTGTAAAGTTGATTTTTTTGCAAAATCATTACGTAGTGTTCTTAGAAACATTTTAGTTTAAGATACTAATATCATAAAACAATGAATGAGACTCATGTGTTTGCATCCGTGATGCAGTCAAACCTGTTTGTTTCTTGTGAATCAGAGTCCCTGAGGAGGTCAGGACACAGCAGCCAGTTCCCAGAGTACCTGCCACACTCTGGCAGGCCACCAGTCACCTGCATATCACAAGGTGAGTGACACCGTTCCAGAGGAGGCTTGCCCACATGTAAATTTTTAAGACAGAGTAGCTTTCCTGAGTATTACCAGGTTAGGAGACCCTTGATATGATCAGTATTATTTACATTACTGATTCCAAACAAGGTGGTTGGCACATGGCAAGAGAGGTACAAGGCAGTATGCCTGTCTCGGGATGTTTGCAGGAAGTCTCCAGGTGGCATCAGTAAGCAAATGTGTGCAACAGATGATATGTATGGCCTAATTTGAGACACAATACAATAAGTTATATTAAACAAGGACTTGAACTCTCATTTTCACTGAAAAGGAATATAAATTGACTTAGCTGAGCCATTAATTAACCAAAAAGAGAGGAGAGAGAAAAAAAAGAAGCACTATAGTTGCCAAGTATTCTGTTGTTGTCTGATAAATCCACTGTTTCCACATAAGTTACTGAATTATATTGCTTTGAAAAAGAAGTACAGTGTATTACAATGGCATCTGCAGTCAGGATCAGATGTGGCCTGAGCGTCATAGTGCACAAGTGCAATGGTCCTGCAGTTGCAAAGTTACAAAAAAATCAGTGTTCAAGCTGGTCATAAGGATACAAGTGGTAGAGTCATGGCTAAGAAAAGAGAAAGGCTATTTCACTTATACCTGGACAACAACACCTTTAATCTCTGTAATCCTTACAGTGAACTGATGTTTTGAATCAGTTACTGGGTGCTGAGGCTTTGTATGTCCTTAGCGTACTATTGCACATTGTGTATTTTATACACAAAGATGAGAGAGCTGCAGTTACTCATCTGACAGATAAGAAAATTACATTAGCATTCCTTCCCTGCATGCCTTCAAACTCTGTCCTCTGTTTTTTTACTAGCAAAGCCAATGTTTTACTAACAAAGTCATTCTGAGGTTACAGGTCAATGATTTATCTGTCTCCTAATCACTCCCCCAGTGATCTGCGTGACTGGCTCGCCTGTTCACGTGAGACAGTTTAGAACCATAGGTTAAATTTTAATGAAACACCTCTAACTTGGTGTTTGACCTCAAATTGATGATATACTACTTCTGTGGGACTAAAACAAGTCAAGCATCATCTGCAGTTTTATCATCATTCCTGATAACAGCTGCAGACAAATAGACGTATTTTGAAATGGCAATGGAGTACCATGAATGCCAGTATCATTAAACACTGACAGCTTCCAGAGAGTTCACAGGAGGAGAAAAATCTTTGTGCTAAATGTAACTAAAACTATTTATGGCTAACCATCTCTCTCTGCATCTTGTGAGTGTGTGTGGAGATAGAGACGGAGTTGTGGCAAATGTAGAAATGAGGAAAAAACTTTGTTTTGCCTCATATGAGTACGTGTAGAGGCTTCCTGGTTTGCATTTAGAGAACAAACTAAGGGAGGAGTACATTGTGCCTCTTTTCTGCTGGTCTTAGGAAGAAAATTTACCCCTCACTTTCCCTTGATTTTTGATTTGTGTGGCAAAAGTACTCTCTGAAGTAGTAACTCACTTTAACTACAGCTTGAATTGATGGTGGCCTGAGATACACGTTAAAAAAAATGGATATATGCAGCCAAAATATAGCTCAGCATTCAAGAGCACTACAATGTTTGGTACTTGTTCTTGCCAGTAATTCAGCTATGGAGATACAATGAAGACACTGTTTAAAAATATTGTTAACAACTGAAAGAAAACACTGTCCCTATGTATATACCTAATGGGGCTCATCGCTGTGGCATCTGACTGCATTTAAATACAGAAGTCATCATCACTATTAAGAACTGGAAGAACTAGGAAAATACCTCATAGCTAATAATTTTAAGAGATACTTTTAGCACTGCTTTTGACTGTGAATGGCCAATGTGTGCAGAACTAGGTTTCTGCAGGGTACATACTCTTGAAATTATTTGTCAAATACATTGTGCAAATATATTTTGGTCAATTTGAGAGGTACATTGTAACCATCAGAAATGTGAGGTTTTACAATTGGGTATGAATCACTTGTTGTTGGTTCTATTTCTGGCCTGGATGAGAATAATTTTAACATTCCAATTCTCAGAACCAGTTCCAACAAGTTTAATATTAAAATTTGAAAATACGACCCATCATTTTGTTAAAATATCCAAAAATTAAATTTTTACTAATGTCAATAGCACAAAAATATAGGTGGTTTCCTGAAGTTTAACATCTGACCATTAAAATATAACTGGGTTACCTTACTTCACTAGGATATTAACCTAATAGAATGACTTTAAACTAACCTATTAGAAACTGGTTTATATGACATACATGCAGCCTTTGCATCTGTCTTCTGCAGTCTCTGTACCTCCCAGAACACAGTCACCAATTTGTTGCAATTCTCTGAAAGCAATATAGAAGAGGATTAGAAAGAGCAAAGAGGCAGCAAAGAGAGCAACGCTCACCAGCGAATGTGACTTTCCATATCAGGGTGACGATATCTAAAGTTTGAAAGAAAAACCACAGCTGAAGGCTAAGTCTGAGAATTCTTTACTGAATTCTGCAGTCATTTCTTCAGACCTGGAATAACTTCCATAATCAGGTGTATGTGCTAGGATGACAGTGAAAAGGAAATCTCTGTACAGAGAAATATTTCTAACCTTCATCACAGTTTATAATGCAATCACTTCAAAAGCAATGAGAGCAAACAAATCTGAAAAATGCTTTGATATAAGCATAAGGGTTAGTTTATTTTAATACCAGAAAGCCTAATACTTTGGGCTACCAATTAAGTGAAATACAGGATAGAAGTCATTATGAAAGAATTTCTGGAGTGACCAAGTACACTGACAGAGTATTTGAGATGTGTAAATCATGCATTTGGATTTTCATATAGACACCTCAAATGGCAAATTTCTCACAACTGAAGTTTATATCTGGTAGAATCTTACAGTACCACGGATAGACACCAGCTCTGTGCAGTAGCCAGTGTGTGATGTCTGTATGCTCTAAATCACAGTTATTTTGTAATATTAAAAAAGGATGGACAACTAAAAATGCAAGGACCGGTCATAGGCAGCAAATTCCTTTCAGATACAGCTACGTGATTTTTGTGGTGCTGTTGGGTAAAACCAAGTAGGCTAACATTGCCCTCAAAAGTTTTCAAAGAAGAGTCCCCACTTTAGCTTTCATTATACGTAGACCTTGAACCCTCAGTACTGAGGTGTTTTTAAGATCAGACAGAGAGAAGTATCACCCTGGAATTTTTCTCCTGCTGTGTGGAGGAGGGGAGAGGATATTTGGAAAGCCTGGGCAAAGATATGAAACCAAATGGCCAACGTTATCACCTGTGAATAATCTGATTAACATGTTATTCTCCAATGGGTGTGACAATTCTAATTTAAATCACATGATTAGCTCCTATTTTTTCATACATCCTCTGCCTCATGTCATGCAAAGAAGGGAGGAATTGCAATGATCAGCTATTTAATCTTTTCTTTTCTTTCTGGTTGCTTAGTGTGCTGCCAAGGGGATTTTTTGTTTGAATGTTTTTCTCCAATGCTGCTTTTAATTAAAAAGAAGATTGATTTTCAAAGCATTTTACAGGTGAGATTTTATTTTTATACTGTTCTAGGAGCTAGAAGCATATTATTCACATTTTTAGTAAAAGATTTGAAACACAAAGAGAAACTAAGATCACTTAAGTTTTTCACCTCTTAGCATTTTCCTACTCTGCCTCTTACTCTCTCTTCATCTTACTGCTATTCTTGCTATCCAGGCTCCACTTCTCCAGTTATTGGGTTGAACTTGCCAACCAATGTTCTGCCAGATTATGCCTGTTATCAGAATCCAAATGTGTGATGGAAACCTGCCCATCCTAAAGTACTGGTGCTCTGAGAATTACAGTTTCATAGCTTTTGCCACATAGACTATTGCATGAAGATCTTCCCCTTGATTGCTGCCAGCTCTAAAACAAACCACAAACTAGTTACTGGTGTTCCCTGAAGTCTCAGGATTTTATCTGGCCAAACCAGAGGTGAGGCTTGCAGGACTGCTGTAGTATTAGGGCATTGAAACAATTACCTATAGAAACTTCAAAATGTGTTACACAAATACCATATCATTAGATATTTTGAAGCAAGTTCTGATTCAGACAAAAGTTATTCCAGAATCTAAGATCTTCCAGAATCTAAGATCTAGACACTCGTTTCCAATAGTGCCTTACTTTTTCTCACACTCTCATAGCCTGAAAAATACTAGCCTAACTGATCACAGTCCTAATTCACTAATCCCCACTCTTGGACAGTTCCCTTTCTCGCTCTCCCTTTAAGTCTTTGATAGACAGCTCATTTTTGCCCTCTTCCCACATTTGTTCTCAGTCTTAGTCTTCCTGATTCTCAGTTTCTCCCAATACACTAATTACTACTTGCCGGCATGCATTTTCTCTCTCTCTTTACAAGCTCTGTTTTCTATTTTGCCTCTCTCTGGTGAGACCGTTTCTTTTCCTCCCCAGTGCCAACCCTTGCTTCTGGTCTTTCCGGAGCACATTCTTTGTCCTATCTGCACTTCCAATTCTTCTAAAAAATTCTTGTCTCTCCAAATTTGCTTTTATTCCACCCTGTTGAAATAAGTGATAGAGAAACTGAAAAGACGGAAGAACCCGAACTTCAGTTGTGGTTCAGTGCCCAGACACAACATAGACCAGCAGTGCAAATCTCTAAGAAGATTTTCCTGAGCATGAACAAACTTTTTGCAAACATATGTCTTTCTTTGCCAGGATGTGGACATTTTCAGGGGCTAGTAGAATATATATCTTTGACAAACAGCTTATCTTTCCTTGTCATTTCACAATTCTGCTCCACACCTCTGAGGAGTTTGAGCTTTCAGGAAAGGGAGTGGATTAACAAGGGAGAAATCCAAACCTGCTATGGAAACGTCTTTTCAAATGGTTTGGTAAAATTCTTAAGACATGAAAGTGCGGTCCTCTGTTGGGTAGTATTAGCTGATCTTAAAAAGAAGAGATGCCTCTAGCTTCACCTACAATTAGTCAGAGGAAGGCTTTAATTCCGGAGTCACTTGTTATAATTTGTCCTTGACAGAATGCTATGGTGGAATTACTACCCCATAATTTGCAGTAAACTGTTAATACATGATTAGCAGCAGTGGACTTTCTTTGAAACTATCATCTCCCTCCACACACGCATAAAAACCCAAGCTAATTAGGAAATGCAAGATCAAACATCTGTGAAACAGATTTTATGCTGCTTTCTCCTAAGTTGCGCTTTGTTCTAGCATTAACTACACCACATGAACTTGATGTTATGTAACCCCATAAAAATTCAAGAAATAACACATATCACCCATGTATAAGTGGTAGTAAGCATCGATTAAATCTCTGTTTAATGGATGTTCAAAACATTGTGCTAGCTGTTAAGAATCTGGTCTGCATTACATCATTTACTTAGTGACAATAAATTGTTGGCCACAAGGTGACACTTTTAAAGGTTTGTTAGATCATTCTTCAGGGATCTATTTCAGTTTGGTCTTAAATAACTCAAATTAATGCTCATCAGGCTAGTGAAACAAATAGATTTTCCTCATTGGCCAGCTTCCAATTTTATATTCCCTTCATCCTTTGAATTTTCTGAAATACATCTCAGATTTAGAGAAAGATTTTTATGATGGGATGCCAAGAGTAACCATGAAGGAAGGCAATAGACTCCTTTTAATATGGCTACTGAAGAGAAAGGGCAAGGGTCTTGTTATTTCTCTGCAAAATGTTTGCCAAGGAGCAGTGAAGTTAGGATTAAGAATTAACACAGCTAGAGTTGTTGGAAATCATCCTAACTGCAATGGAATTTTGCAAGTTTCATTTACTCTTACTGATGGATATAATGCATAATTATGAGTATCATGTCAGCTGAATACGACTACATTCCAAGCATCTGATGCAGTTGCAAGGAGTAACACATTCACAGCAGCAAGGACTACCAAATTGTTAATAGGTTTGATTGGTGCAACAGATGGCATTTACAAGGATGAACTGACATCTGGACTAGATATCTTTGACAAAATAATTTGGGGGAAAGCATAAGATTGAGAGCTTTGAGAAGCATCTAGGAAAAAAAAAAAACCAAAGCACACAGCCATGTCTCTGTGTTACATTAATGAGCTCCTTCATTTGTTGGTGAAATTGCCCATGGGGACATGTCTATGTAGAATGGTTGTTATCTTCTTAAATGTTGCCAAAGACTGGGAAAAAAATAAAAACTATGTAAAGAATGCAATTAAGGAGGAACAACTGTTAGGATTATCATCACAGAACTTGATGTTTTACTTTGTTAAGAAAGATATTAATGACTGACTCACCAAGAATATCACCATCATGTTTTGAAAGGCTAGAGAAGACCACTTCCTACAACTGATTTATTTTTTATAGTCTTTGTACTTCAGAAACAGTCAAACAATAGGCCACACAAATGAACTGAATAAATGTGCTTAAAGAAATCTTCTTGTAGAAAGGCTAGAAAGGAATCAGGAGAGGTAGACCCGTAGCATCCTTTTGTCTAGTGGCAGTAGCACAAGTCTTTTCAGTGTCTGAAGTAGCTAGCTGAGGCTGAATCAAAAGTGGTGACAAGAAGCCTCAAAAGGCATGCAGCAGCACATCCAAGCAGAGGGATGGTTGGGTGAATTTGTTCATGTTGGCTGCAAGGAAACTCTTCCTACCCACAAATGAGTTATTTTAAACTTTTCCTCCTCTTTGAGGTAGCCTTTGTCTCGGGACTACCATGAGATATCTCCATGTCTCAAGTTTTAGGGACCTCTGAAAAACACTCTACCCATTTAAATACTTTACTGTACAGACATCATCCTTGAACTGCAAATGGTTAAGGATTGTTTGTATAGCTGCTGGATAGGAAACAGACATCAGGAGCATTATTTTGTTCAGGATATTGCTTGTAGCTCATTCAAATAAAGAGGAGTTTCACCAGAAAACGGGAGGGCAACCCAGTGACTTTGGGGATATACAAATGAAAACACAACTTCTGTTGGGAATTTTTCCTGGAAATCTCTAATAAGCTTATGCATTCTAAGTAGTAAAGGGAATTCCCTGCCTCCCCTCAATTGGAGAAGTATACAGATGTTTAAGGCCTCTGCCCAAAGGACAGAAAGGGTAAATGGTTTGAACAGACAGATGTTAGAGGGATAGCAAAGCAGAGAAAACAGAAGAAAGAACAAGAAGGGAGAGAGGGCATAAACAGTTATAGGGAGAAAAGAAAGATAAATAAAAAAGATAAGGAAAAGATTTATGGACATTGCTATGGCAAGGAGTAAAATAGGCTAGAACCAGGGCAGTAATGATGTGTCTGGGTAAATAATGCATGATATCCAATCAAAGGAAAAAGAATGACTGAACGAATTAAAGGTGCATGAAGAGGAAATCAAGAATTTCTTGGCTTAGTGTCAGTGCAGCATGCCTGAAACATGATAAACCCCCCTAGGATTTATCACTTTTAAGCAGCACTAATATGCCTATCATACTCTATGTGATGGTAATGAAAATTCCAATTGATAAAGCTGATTTGTATTTTTGTTTTCCTGTACTGCCAGCCAATTAAGATTTTCTAACTTTTGGCACAACTCAGCTGACTTGTCTTGACTTGTCTTCTCTGATTATATGTACTGCATATTAGAATAAAATATATCTAGCCTGAAAACATTAAAAAAAAAAACCAACACATGCTTCTTCAGTTATAACATATTTCCCCATATAGCTGTTGGCATTTATTTACTTAAGTAATGTATTTGGAATTACCAGCCTGTGCACATGTAAGACTAGCATGGACAATATTTGGCTTCTATAAAATAAACTAATGTAATATTAAGTTAAATAATGGCAGCTGCCTTCCAGTATTAGTCTTTTCAACCTTTAATTTAATAATGTAATTTCTTCCAGAAGATGCAGAAATCAGGGACCTCACCACAACCTTTGTTGCCTTTACACTTCAAGACAAAGAGACTCTTGAAGATACACTTTTCCTTTAAGTGGCCTGCCTTGCCTAGTCACACCTGGCCTGCTCTCCTGAGAAGTCTAGATTTTTTCTTAGTAACATTAATGTAATTCTGTCAGTATTAATCACAATAATTTCATTTCTCTCTCACCTTCAGTAATAACCTTTTCAAGAAAACTCTTCAAGAGAACTGATTTGGAGAGTCAACTATGTATATAATATCATACAGTAGAAGCTTTTCAAACTACACATAGTTAAATGCTTAAATAATACTCCTTCTGGAGCAAAATTTCAACTCCTAAGAAAACTACAATGAATAAAACTGAGTTACCTACAGACATTCTAGTACTAGGTGGATCTGGGTTGAGAAATTTAAATATTTATATGTGGAGTTACACAATTAGTCAGGTTGGAAGGGACTACAGGAGGTGTCTAGTCCAAACTCTTGTCCAAAACAGTGTCAAAACTGAATTCAGACCAGGTAGCTGGGGCATTGTCAGTCAAGTCTTGAAAATTTCCAAAACCACAGTCTGCACAAAGTTTCAGCAGGGAAAATGTCCTCCTGGTTGAAATTTTTTTCCTTACAACCTCTCAGAATTCCCCATTTCAATTTACGACCAGTGTCTGCCATTATCCCACCATGCACCACTGAGAAGAACTCCATCTCCTTGATGAAATTCCCATAAGTGCTGGGAGGATGGCCAGCAGGTTCCTCTGCAGCAGTCTCCTCTCCAGGCTAACGAGCCTTTCCTCACTGAGCAGGTGCTGCAGCCCCAACTATCTTGGTGGCCCTCTGTTGAACTTGCTCCAGTTTATTGATGCTGTCATATATTGGGGAGTGGACACAAAACTGAATGTGGTATTCCACAGTAAAGAGGAATAATCATATTCCTTGATCTGCTGGCTGTGCTCCTATTAACACAGCCCGGGGTGCTGTTGGTTGTCTTTGCTAATGCTGCACAGCTAATTCCTGTCTACCTTCCTGTTCACAAGGACCCCTGGTGCTTTTGCAGAATCTACCCAGGCCCTAGCCTGTACCATTGTAGGGGTTTATTCTGTCCCCAAGTGCAGGACTTTGCATTTGTCCTGGCTGAACTTCAGAAAGGTCCTGTTGGCCCATTCCTCCAGCTTGCCAAAGTCCCCCTGTCTCTGCCTTTCAGCATATCATCTATTCCCGCCAGCTTGAAGTTGTCAGACAACTTGATTGGGGCATATGCCTTCTCCTCCTCTATACCAATGGCAAAGGTATTAAACAGAACAGGTCCCAGGACTGACCCTTGAGGAACTCCATATGTAATGAGCCTCCCAGAGGAGGACCAGTCTTTAATCCCCTACCCTTTGAGACCAAAAATCCAACCAATTTTTGAGTTATGTTTCATCTCTAGATGTTATTATGTTCATCGGGGGGGGGGGGGGGGAGGAGTAAAAAAATTAAAACTAGAAATTACTTGTGGGTTAACTGTGTTTGGAGAGGATACCAGCTGCACAGTGCTGATAAATTATGTTAACGAAATGCAATACTATGCATTTAATGACTAAAACAAACCTAGTGCATGACTACAAATATTTAGTATCAAGAGAGGAAAAATTTTATTCCTTGTTACTCTTCCCTGGTACTACGTAATGTTCCATTAATACTTTATCTACAATTTTACAGGAACAATTCTAATAAGATTGAAGATTTAGCAGTTAGGTAACAGTTCAGGGAATGAAAGAATAATGTGCTATTAACGACTCTTGCCTTACCCAGGAGGAAATCTTACTGAGATACATATGCACTAGAAACAAATCTGCAAAATATAGGAAATCCAGATGTGACATAAGCACATCTAGTTTTGTTCAAGTAGAAGCCAGATGTGCCTAAACAGCCAGTGGCCAGGCACACCTAGGTTTACCTGTTTTGTGGTTTCACCCATAACACTTGTACTTACTGGGTGACTGAGATTAAAGGGCTCACCATGTGAAAAGAAAAAACAGTACTCTACTGTTGGGGCTTTACTCCATGTCTTGCATAATATCAATGGAGGGAGGTCTAATCTTTATGCTTAGTTCCAGAAGTTTAGATATTTCGTGAAGATCCTAGTTTTCATTTTTATAGAAAAAAATGGGGGGGAAAAAACACTTATGCTTTTGATCTGTGTAGTGACACAAAAAAGTCTAAAATAATGATCAGAAATCTCAGAAATAACCATGCAAAGAAAAAAGAGACCACAACATACCTTTTTAAAATTCTATTTCTTTTTCTTTTTAACACTCAAGATTTTTAATCCAGGATTTTGATTATTTTGAGGCTTTACTTGTGATTTTCAATGCTTATGGTTGTCAATTTTTGTGAAATGATGGAAGATGGAAAATGAAAACCCCAATATAAAGTCAAATTTGAATATGGGTTAACCTACCAACATCACTGTCAAAATCTAGTGATGGCTGAATAAGTTCTGATACACCCAAACTTTGTTCCATATATCAAATGTGAAATTAACCTTTTGTGGAGGAATTATATTACAATGTTTGGTTCTCTTTTTTATTATTAAATTCATATTCGTTTGCATTTTCCAGTTATAGCCCGGTCAGAGGGAAAATTGCCAAAACACATAAAAGTATGGGTTCTTATGGTATTTTTGGCCTCATTTGTCCTGTTTTGGCACTTTAGATCAGCTGTAATGGATTTATATTTCTGCCCTTTAACATTTCTGTGGGTTTACTCCCAATTTGCAATTCTACAGACGCATTTTGGACCACTGTCCTCTCTCAGGATTTGTCCATTTCTGATTGGCTTACTTGCCACAGTATCTCACATTACATATGGCATGAACATATCATAAATATTAATTCATTTACAAAAACAGATACAGGGGAAAAAATAATTTTTGCCATAGTTTCCTGACTTCTCTACCCTGTGTCCCCTTGATGACTCTCACCTCCTCAGCAGCTCAGATCTGATGAACTACTTTCACAGAAATATTCCTTTTAAAACCCAGCTGTTTATTTTGGCACATTGCAGAAACAGGAATCTGTTTCTTAGAAGAGGAAAGACTAACCACATCACAGAGCAGATCAGAAGGACTGCCAGCTGCACCACGGAGCAGGCCTGTAAGCCAATCCCCACTCTTGCCTCCACTTGTACACAGAATTTACCTGCAAACTTTCTTGGAGGTAAGGTTAAGGAAAAGCATTAAGAAGAGAAGAAAAAAAATAAAGAAGGAAGAATAGCTTCTTACAAATGATATCCTGATGATTTTATGAAAGATTGAGGAAGAATCTTTTTAGAAAATTCTATACTTTAAGTGATCTCAACTCACAATCAAAAGACTTTCTAGTCTGGTCTACCTTGAAGCATTTGGTAGGTCAGTACTGAAGATTCTGTATTTTTCATAAAAAGTAGACAGAGAATTTTATTTTTTATTATTTTGATAGTATGCTTTAGAATTTCAAGACAGAATCAAAAGGAAGAAGGCAGTGAAAGTGTTGGTAATTTTGTTCTTTCAAATTCTCCATGTCTTCAATTTATAGCATGTTAAGGTGTTGATAGAATCACAGAATCATTTAGGTTGGAAAAGACCTTTAAGATCACTGAGTCCAACCATCAACCCAACACCATCATGCCCACTAAACCATGTCCTGAAGTGCCTTGTCTACGTGTTTTTTGAATACCTCCAGGGATGGTGACTCAACCACTTCCCTGGGCAGCCTGTTCCAATGCTTGACAACCCTTTCACTGATGAAATTTTTCCTAATATCCAACCTAAACCTCCCCTGGCCCAGCTTGAGGGCATTTCCTCTTGTCCTATTACTTGTTACTTGAGAGAAGAGACCGACACCCACCTCACTACAACCCCAGTTCAGGTAGCTGTTCAGAGCAATAAGGTCTCCCTCAGCCTCCTCTTCTCCAGACTAAACAGCCCCAGTTCCCTCAGCCGCTCCTCATAAGACTTGTTCTCTAGACACTCCACCAGCTTTGTTGCCCTCCTCTGGACACACTCCAGCACCTCAATGTCTGTCCTGTAGTGAGGGGCCCAAAACTGAACACAGCACTCGAGGTGCGGCCTCACCAGTGCCGAGTACAGGGGAACAACCACCTCCCTGCTCCTGCTGGCCACACTATTTCTGATACAGGCCAGGATGCTGTTGCCCTTCTTGGCCACCTGGGCACACTGCTGGCTCATATTCAGCCGGCTGTCAACCAGCACTCCCAGATCTTTCTCTGCCAGACAGGTTTCCAGCCACTCTTCCCCAAGCCCGTAGCATTGCATGGGGTTGTTGTGATCCAAGTGCAGGACCTGGCACTTGGCCTTGTTGAACCTCATACAATTGGCCTCAGACCATCGATCCAGCCTGTCCAGATCCCTCTGTAGAGCCTTTCTACCCTTGAGCAGATTATATAGATAGATCATATATATACATACACATAAAGAACTACTTATGCTGACTGAATAATGAAACTGGATAAAAAAATAAGAATTTGGTTTAGAAGCACTCCTGCGAGTAACCTAGATCTTGTAAATTATTCCCATGATAATTTTGATTCAAAGGCCTTTGTTGCAAAATTGCGAGTGACTCAAACCCCTTAGAGCATATGATACATATCAGATCATCCAGTTTGGGGTGGGACTAATGACACAATGAGGCAAGCACTAGAAATATCTACACAGAAATGTAATTGATCTTAAAACACTATTTAAGGTTATTTTTTCAGTTATTTCCTTCAGCTACTCCAGCGGTAGTGCTGTATTTAAACAAAATTGTCCCAAGTACACAGAAGGTTTTGGACTCAGTGTCTTTTCCTTTGTCTTCTACATTCCTCTGTTTACCTCCCACAGGTTATACTTGGCAGGGCAGACAAGGAAATGGTGTTAATCATGGAAGTCTGTTACTCCATTTGCAAACAATCACTGGGGAACAGTCTGGAAGCTTGATTTATTCTCTTAAAGATCTGATCTTTTCATAAAGACCAATGTCACTCATTTGGGTCTTGACAACTCCATTTCCAATTGCATCTTTGCAACAATAACCTTCTAAGAGAGATACAAATCATAGCCTGGCACAATTTGCCACCTTGGGTAAAGTGTAGGATGTTTAATGCACTCAACCCAGACATGCAGATATGTTTGAAAAGAAGCTCTAAACTTGAGCAGACAAATGCACTCATGGCATTTGGATACAGCTAACCAAAACAACTCAGGGACGCATTCTGGCAGCTGAGAAATTTTGTTTGGGAGCTATACCAAACACTGGTTTTGCTGGATTGTATTCATTTTACACAGTGAAACTGCTTCATAGTTTATTTAGCAATTTCTGTTATCCTTGTACAACATGTGTTCATACTAATGTTGAGGCAGAAGTATTGCATTTCATTTTAATAGCCAACTGTTTTTCTAAGGCTTGTTTTAACATACATGGCGTACTCACACATACTATTCATTGCCCTGCCGCTCTGCTTCTCACTAAGGGAAACTGGCTCTCCCAGACTCTGCAGATTATCACTTCTGTTTTTATGTCACATAAGGCACAGTCTTTTGAGGATTTTCAACCCAGAAGGATCCTGACTTTTCAGCCTTGCCAACAGTATTACTCAGCTAGCTGTTTCTTACTCTGCCACAAACGCAACAGAAACAAATACCCCTCCTGGTATGGACAATAGCTGACAGCTGAAACACCTTGCAGAGGTTTAATTAAGTAAAACTAACAAGAACATTTTCTGAATTTTCCTTTGTCAAATCTATGAAGATATCTAAAGGAGATAAAGGCTTTTTATCAGTAAGCTTTTTTATTTGTGAAGTTGATTTTTTTATTTATCTCAATATTTTTCTTGTGTGGCTCCACCTTGTTGATCGGGGACTTGTGTCAAATTTATATTTTTAGCAGAACTAATTTAGGAAACAAATGACAAAACAATCTTCAACAGCCTCGTAAAGTGCTGCTTAAGTGAGGTGAGTAGGCAGTAATGACCAGGGAATGTTAGCAGAGGTGAGGGCAGAGAAACATTACTAGCCTGTTATTCCAAGTTCTGAAAGTGAGTCAGAAGCATGCAAATCAGGGGTTTGGGGTCCAGACATGGAAATATTGCCATTTTATTAGTGACAGCATGTTAAAAGAAGAAAAGCATATCTTATTTTATTTAAATCTGGTAGCCAGTCCAGCAGGATCATTAAAGATCTTGAGCGCTGTGACATTTTGCATCTAAGAGGTGCCTATGGTTGCAGGATCTAGCCTAAAGCGCCAAGCACTCAAACTTCTTAAGACATGGAGCACTTCCAGGAAAACTACATAAGGTGAGTCTAGCCAATGGAAGAATCATGCTTCCCTGCTCAACCATCTCAGAGTATCCTAGGTACAAGTGAGGTTACTAAAGATGAAGAAATACCTCATCAAGGCACTCTAGCTTCCTCAGAAATATTGTTCAAAGGACTGTGTTAATGGTGATGCATTAAGTATGTTAAATTATATACATGTATGTCTTAAATATATTAAACACAAGGTACATAGAATGGCAAGAATGTCTGTTTCCTGTGTTCTAAAATGATAACAAACCTCTGGCTAGTATTGTAAAATGTTTATCTACTACACAGTCTGCAGACTGTTGGTTGCCCCAGCTTGCACTCACACCAAGGGAGGCAGGGATTTACAGATCTAGATGTCAGGAGCAGTAAAATAACAAATGGACACACACATTCACACACATGCATGACACAAACACAGGTATATTATTCCTGGGAATCTTTACTGTGGTTGGACAGATGGTATGTTGTATGAAGATTTCTTTGCTTAACCATAAAGTTTGTGAGTCTTAAGATTTTCTGGGGAAACAGAGGGTTAGAAGAAGAAGACTGAGTCAAGACCGCCTAGTTACAAAGCTGGATATTCCACTGTAATAATGGAATGTGACTGGTCACTGGAGAGAGTGATTTTATTTTGCTCAGCTGCTGAATCGAATCAGGAATAACTCCAAAAAAGCTTTTTTGCAAACATCCCTTCTCTGCCTTCTCCTTCCTATTTTGAAGTCCTCTTTCTGTTAGCAACAGAGACTAATTTTTAATTGCCATGGTTTTCCTATGATAACAAAATGTCTACTTTCAACCCTACAATTTTAGAAAATACTAATGTGATCTGAATGCTAAATCCCAAATTTTACTGCCATGAAATATCCAACAATAAAGATATAGATCAGATCACATACCTACCTACTTTGTTGCCTGGTTTGTTGTGAGACTTTTTAAGCACTGCCTGATTTGGAAAGAGTAGGTGGTAAGCCAGAAACTCTGTATATTCCACTTAGGACTGTGTTCTGGAAGTAAAAGTATTGCCAACTCTGAAGGCTGTTCCAGTTCAAAAAAATAATGTTCTTTCAAATTAACAAAAAAATTTCACTTACTTCTGATGTCAACAACTAAACCTAACAACATACAGGCTATTGGTGAAATTAAGTCATTGTCGGGTATGCTGACCAGTCTCCCTTGCCTGTACAATCTGTTGTATGAATTCAGCTGCTGCCTACCATCTTTTTTCTAAAATTTAAGTAACTTTGGATCTCTTTTTCAACTTTACTTTTAACAGCACCTAGCACAATGGGGCCCAAGTACATAACTAGGGTTCGTGGGCACTTTGATAATTTAACTGGTAGTAATAATAATAAACTACACATTTTTCAGTGTTGGTGAAAAAATAGCTAACATAAGGAAAGCATATGTGTTCCAGGCCACAGCAAAATGTTTAATACATAGTCATTATAAATCCCAGAAGCAATCAATTTATAATGAGAAATGTTTGTACATCAGCAGTGCTGCCATGCCACTGAAATTTAGCACAATGATTCAGTATGCACACAGAACTGCAGTGGACAAATGCATACAGATTCACTCCATGCTGTAGACATTTTTACACAAACGTTCTTAATTGCTAACAGAAATAGCATCATCTACTGTAGCTTGATTTTCTTTAACTAAGTTCCTCGTGTCAGTAACACATTTGCAGCAGTAGACCTCATCCAAGTTCTCGCCTTGTCAATTTTTGATCTTTGAAATTTATTCTGACGATGCTCCTAGCTTAAGTGCTTTCTTTTGCAGAAAAGAAAGTAATCAGATTTCATGAGAGCTGGGTTATTGCACACTTGTATGTAGCTCTTGGAGGAAGCTCCTAAAGGAAATAGAAGTCTGTAACATGCTCCAAACTCCCTTCAGGGCCCCTGGTTCTTTGATTTAATCTTGAAACAGACAAGACTTTTAGCCTTTCTTCAGACACAAATAGGCTGTGGCATCAAATTCACTTCAAGAAAGCACATTGTGACTTTGTACTGATCTCTGGTATAGCTAAATATATTTTCTCCCACCTTTTATAAGCTTCCTCCCATATCATCTGTACCGAAAATTTAATTTAACATAAGTGATAGCTGATACTTTTTAGAAATTGGAGGAATAATCTAAATAAAATACTAGGCTCTCAATAAGGCATTTTGTTCTGAACCTCCCTGTATTTGAGATTTACTTTTAAATGGCTAAAATGCAAAAAACCTGTTGGTAATTTGGTCTGCTTGGTAATTTTTGATTATTGATTATATAGGATATGTTTCCTAGATATCATGCAAAGTTTATTTTGCTTTTAAAACAAACACTCCTTCTTGCAAATTCCCAAGAGACATATGCTGGCATTTTGTCATTACACAGAGGGAAGTTACATAAAATTCAGGCCACATTTCTTTTCTGAAAAAAATTGCATCAATACTTTTTTTTTTTTTGTCTTTTAAGAATATTTCTTCAGCATTTGCATGTTATGTAAGTTTTGTATGTCCTTAAAACCTGTTCCCTGGATGCTACCCGGGGCATGGCATCTTTCAGTAGCTTAGGTTGCTTAGTTAAAGGGAAAGACAGCTTTTTCCTCCTACCCCCAGGCTGAATAGATAGGAACCTTAAACAGGACACACCTAGATGATAATACTCATGAGATATACTTGAGATGTATGGCTGTATGTTTGTATGTATGTATGAATGTATGTTTTCCAGCAGACTGAGCTTACACACAAGACCAGATTTCAAATACAAAGTGTTTTTTTTTCTCAGGCGCCACCATCCTGATAATGGTGTCAAATTAAAATGTTATGTCATGCTCCACACTCCTAATGCATTCCTGTTATCCTCAGTTCTCACTCTTGGTAACCTCTCAGTGGGGAGACCTAAGGAAGAGTTTCCCCTTACTGTAACAAACTCATGTTAAAATGATTTAACGATGTGCAGCTTACAATAGGGTTCTTCTCCACATACTTTGTACCTTTTTAGAGCCTGAAAGTAAGAAGATGAAAGAAGAGCTAGAGAGAGGGTAGAACACATTTGTGTTCTAACATCTATTAGGTAGTTACAGATTTTCCTTAAATTAAGTTTCTATAAGCAGGATGTCTTTAAGTATCTATTGGTATTAGAACAGGGCAAGATATTTGTATTTATATTCTTATTCTCTCATTTTTATTCTTTTCTTTCAGGATGTTTTCACTTATAGAGATATACAGTTTTGCCATCATTTTTTAATATGTTTCCCCTAAATTCATACATTCAATTGTTTCAAGACAGTCTGATCCCATTTGTGGATTGCTTGAAAATGGTTTGCTTCAGATGTTCTAAGTGATTGTGGGTCATTTATCTAGGTCATGTGTCATGAGTCTGCTCCCTGAGTGGGTAATGCCTGGGTCACTGCAGAGATCTCACAGAGAAGCTGAAAATGTCATTGTGGAAGAAATACAGTGAGGTGAGAATAATGGTTGAGGCTTCTTCCCTCCCTGACCATGCCTTTGGAACAAATTTTTTTGCTACTATTTTTTACATGCCCAGCCCTGACCATAAAACTTGGCTGTTATGCTTAGAAATAGAATAGTGACAGAAACATGGGAAAGAAAGTGTAATTTGAACTCCTGTTTCCTTTATAATTGACCAGGATAAACTAGGCTACTTGTGGTAGATACACATATCATTCTGAAGACGTGCTCTTTATGTACTTTAGAACAGCTACAATCAGGTTTATGTTGAGTTAACATTAAGACAAGAGGCATACGGTCTGATCTAAAGTCCATCAAAATTGAAAGGAGTTTTCCCTTTAATCTCAGTGACCTTTGAGTGAGGGTCCCAGGACCCCTTGAGCTCCAGGAGCCACAAATCATTTCAGAAAGTAGATTTTTAACAAAGTACATATATTTATGTTTCTAGCCTTTAAAGTCTCAGAAGCGAAGCTTGAAACACTGATTCATACAGGTAGCTTCTGCAGACAACACAGGAAAGTACTGGAGCCATGACTATCGACTTCTGGAGACATGCCTGTCCACTCTTCCGGACCTATACTGCATCAAGTCTGTAAAGTCAGGCAGGTGGGGAGGGTGGAGGGGTGGTCTATGTGATTCCTGACCAGAAAGGGCATGCGAAAGCTTAAAACTCCAGGATTCATAGTTTAAATCTGCATGCACTCAGAAGGACCTATTCAGCTATTTATTTATTTGTGTAAATGGCACATTGGAAAGGGCTAGAAGATAAACTATCAACTTATTCTGAGAGTTTCACTTGTGTGAATACAGTGAAGAAATTAACAATTGCAAATCTGAGATAATGGCACTTGTTGGAGCTCTGTATATCATCTTATTTAAAGGTATGATTCAAATCCCAATGAAATTGTGATATTCTTACTTGCTTGAAGTCCTTCAGGGATTGAGTCTTACCTGATTTATTCCTGTGTGCATTAAAGAGCAGTCTATTGTCAGTTGGAGATTCACAGCTGTTAAATTTGTCGGAACAGAAATTACTCCTATTGCTCTGTGGCAAACAATAATTAGAGTTATCACTAACTCACCAGATCTCCTCTGATATTTTTTTTTTGTCCACATTGATAAGTTTGTTTCTTTCTAAATCAGAAGACAAAAAAACATTCAAAGACCAGCAGGTGGGACAATCTTTGATTTTTATATCTATTTATTTTAACTGAAAGTTTCATTAAAATTAAGATAATGCAGAGTTCAAAAGGCAAAATCATTCATCATGTTACTAAAATACCAAGGAAGTGGTCTGTTGAACTCACTGCTTCCTTCTGCAAAGGTGGGATGAAAAAAAAAAAAAAGAAGTGTTCTTAATGGATGGAAAAATTGGCATGCGCTCCTTGGTTTTTATTATGAACATATGTTGCAAGTACTAGTAAGAGAGAAGAGTGCAATGCATCTTGTATCATGACTTTCTTTATATAAAAGGTACTTCTTTCCAAATAAGCACTTTTTCTGGTTACAAGAAATAATCTGCAAGTGAACTATCAGAAAACACATGCACATTATCAATGCACAGTACCAGCAGTGGCTTAACTTGGACACTTGTCCAATTTTTTCAGAATACATGTATCAAATGTAATTTTACAGAAGCTGTGCTTTGAAATCATTCATAACAGTAACCCCTAAATGCAAAGTACAGTTGTAAATACTGGTGCTTAATCAAATGTTGTGGCTTATAAAAGATTAATATTTATCTGTCTCCAGAATTTCTACATCCATAGCTACTTTGTTAAAAACAGGCATATTAGTTTGCTTCTTCTGAAGGCTTTGCATATAATGTGCATGTAACAAACAGAAGCACGTTATTTTCCCCTTTGTTTTACTTATATATATATATAAATAAGATCATATATTTATCTCATAAATCTTATATCTATATATATATGGAAGATTATCTATAATAATCTTATATCAGCTGCTAAGAACTTTACATACCTTGTACTTTATAGGAATTCTTTTCTCATCTTTATGTATTAGGTGTATAAGAGACAGATTTCTGATTTTGCTTAGGCAAAGTAGCCCAAGCTCAGAAATCAAAGACTCTATGTTTTGAACTCCATAATAATGGCAAATTAATATATATCAACCTGTAGTAAAACTAATAAGGAAATGTAAATTATAGACTGTTTAAAATATCTCATTTCAAAACATTTTACTGATATCATGATCAAACTCACAAAAATCTTTATTGTCTCAGCTCCCACTGGATGGAAAAGATGAAACACAAAATGTGAGCAGGTATGCCAGAAGTCAAACATTTTCAATCCGACATACCTAATGCTATCATAAAACAAATTATTCCTGCTGAGAATTTCACAAAAGATGAATATTTTTATTCTCTTAATTTACCAGATTTGTGGGTTCAATTGTTGCTGTAAAATTTAGAAGTAGTTTGTTTCCTCTACATAAACTGAAACTCATTATTTATTTTCAAGATTCTTCTCAAAGTATTTTTAAAGAAAAAAAGAACAAATAAGGGCTATGATCTAATAATATCTGTCAAAAGAAAGGATGTTTTATGGGAAGGTATTCATAACAGGTTTCTATGATGAGCAATTCATCATGACATAGAGGTTCAAATGCAGACCATATTGATTTATATATGCCAAAACTTTTTTTTATATATATATATATACACACATATATATATATTTGTATTTTTTGTAGCTGCTCTAAGTACAGCTCTAAGTATATTCACAGTCATTACCAATTGGAAATTTCATTTCAAGGGTCAGCACTAAAAAACAAAGTCCAAGTCAGACAGAGAACTGAGCTCTCCTAAGAATGATTCTTTCCATGCAAGCAGAGCAGATGACCTCAATCCTTGGTCAAAATTTTCAGTGCATTGTTACCTTAATATAGTCTCAGGAGTTGAGTGCAGTAATGGAGAGTTTCTGTGTTCCAGAGCCAAGCAAAATGTTTTGGGCTAAAGTTTTCTGACGTGACTGATCTGGGAGACTTTAGTTCTTGAATGCTTCACCTACCTTTGGTGCCAGTGCTAACAACTCTCTTGCTAGGTATTGAAGGCACTAAAAACTATCCCAAAGAATCAGGAGTTAACCATAACATTTTGTTCTTAGTTTTCTCTCATTGTTTCCACATTTGGCAGTATATTCAGAACTGATTTAAGTACAGGCCGTTTGTAATGTCTGTTTGATAGCACTTGCAAATATTAACAGATAACTATAATTTATGGCCCTAGAGGTAATCTATAACTTCAGACTGGTTTAGCTCCATGAATCTTAATTAGTAAATGCTGTTAATTTTTACAGAAAGTACTGTAAAAATACAATTTTCTTATTTGGGAAATCTGTTTTAGACTTCTCAGAAGCAAAGCACAGAAATCATAGCTCAAGAGACAGGGAGGCTCAAATGTCTTTAAGTCCTCTTTCGAATTCTGATACTCTGTAGGTGTTGGAAGTGGTCTTTCTTGCAAAATAAACTCTTCTCCATTGCAGATCTTTCCTCACAGCCTGCTAAACACCCATCCCACAGTCCCCAGAAACTGTGGATTCATGGAAACAGCTCATAGTCTGCTCCCAACCTTCCTTCTCCCAAAACCTTGCTTTGTAACAAGGCAGGAGCCCCCCCTTTGTTGCTATCCTGAAGAAGATTCAAGCCACTCCACAACCATTTCTCCTTTCTATACCATGAAGGCATATCTTGGAGTACTGGAACAACATGAAGTTGAAATGTTGAAGTGCTGGACTGGGTGGGATACTCTTGACCTTATTTTTTCTGGTGTATAAAAGAACTGCTCATCAAAACTCAGCGTATGATAAAAACAGCATGCATATAACATTATTAACAACATATAACAAAGTAGTTTTGGTCTTGGTGTACATGTAAAGTTCTTCTGTATCATACATTTTAGTTAAAAACTGTTGTCTAAAATCCTGTGATTCAGACATTTCCACATCACATCTTCTAACAAGTTTCTGAGGTATTGCCAATACAAATGCTCCTTATAAGGGAATTATTCTCACAGTATTTCTAGGCAAGAGTTTGCTGCTTGATAAGTAAGATCTGTTTCATTCATTTAGTTTTCTTTTAGTACTGCAAATGGGTTTGAGCCTATAAAAACCTGAGCATCTGCTTTGCTTCACCTTAGGAGTATCTTACTAAGTTCAATGGAACCCAACAGCTATCTGTGTCTCAAGTACAAATATAGTTATGTGATTTGTTGGACAAGGAAGTGTTAAGAGCGTGAAGTCAATGACTGATGATTGTGCACTTCCTTTCAGAGAGTATTAAATAATGTTGGATTAGGCCTTTATGTATATAGTGGCATTCCTTTATAAGAGTAAGGTAAAATATGCCTTGATGCTGAGCTCTGTGTGATGAATAATTTATTCTGCGTACGCAGAGTCTGCTTTTCTTCACTCAATACCTGTGGGCAGGTTGTGATTTCCTCATATTAATTTCATGTTATTTTGTTCAGGTTTTTGAAATGTTATGGACTGAACTTGAGCCCCTTTCTCAGCAGTTAGTAGGAATTGTGTCAGTAGATGAGTATATAAAATTTCTTCATATTCCTTGGAGAAAATCAGCAGTATTTTTGACATGAATATTTTTGTGTATAAATGTAAAAGGTGCTTTTGTAAGCAAATAAGTCATTAAGATAGAATTACTTTTCCACACTCATTCATGACAACAAGACAAGATCATTGCAAAGTTTGCAATAATTAAATGCACTATGTAACTGAAAATATTCAATTCCAAATAATATTTAGAATATATTTTTAACTTTTGAATTAGCAGTTTATTCATTTTTCAGTGGAAGTGAGTTCAAAGCCTTAGTTTCAGTCAAGTACTATGTTTCATTCAAAATGAAGAGTCATTGACCCTAGACTGTTGGAAAGAAATACATACAAAAGATCAGTTTAACACCTGAAACATCTAGAGATCAAAAATCAAGAGAGATGTCTCTTAAAGAACTATCCCAGTCAACATCTCATAGAGATTTTTCTAATACTTTCCAAAAGATCAAAGCTATGAAAACATTCACATGTTGTATTTTTAATTCTAGTTAATTTTCACTACATTAAGTTATCTAGTGTTTGTTAAGGCTTAATTGACTATTTCTAAGAAGGATCATGCCTCATAATAGATCCAATTTTTTGGTTTACCCATGCTGAGACAAAAAGTGGGACAAAGGAACCTTTCCTTCTTCTTTTCTTGTAGTAAGTTTTCCTACTGTTGTACGAGAAATAGCTTTGGGCAAAGGTTCAAGAAAGCTGGTGAACAGACTTTGTATTTTTAGACTGTGAGTGTTAATGTAACTGCAAAACAATGCACTATACAAGTAACTAAATAGGACACAGACATTGGAATACACAAATTACCCAAAAAGGGGACCAAGGATATCAAAAATGAATTTTACAGATGACTCTGGAGAGGAAATTAAGTGTTTTAGTAAGACAGAAATAGAACAGAATAAGCATTTGGAAACAGTGAAAACTACTACAGTATTTGCTTGAAATTTCCCTGCAGTGCTCCCATGAAATGGATCAGCATTTGTCTTTCTATCTGTTCTGAACCACTGCATATAACTGTTTCTTTGGGCTTGTAAATGTTCAGGTCAAGTGAGACCAGGTTCAGGTGGTTTCCCACATGATATGAACAACATAGAAAACACGGGGGTCCTGGGTGTTTTGCTCATGAAACTTTTAAGACTGTAAGAAAGTGTATCAACCCAGAAGCTAGTCCTTTCCTTTGACTTAGATTTCAGTGTGTTCTAAGATGTGTGTGTATGTATGTACATGCAAATGGTGATGTGAATATACAGGATAAAAATAGCCTATGATAAAACTGCACTTGGTAGCTGTGAATTGGATTATAGACCATATTCATATAAAGTACCCACTATGTGGACTGATTTTCTTAGGACAGTAAAAATAGGGAGAAGGAGGCTTTGGGACCTAGCTGACTAGAGTTCAGGTGTGAGCCAGACGAAGACTACCTTCTTGATACATTGATTGGGGGGGGCAGTTACTGTGCCCCTTGAGCCTAGATGTCTGCAAGGAATCTAACAGAATGAGTAAAAAGACAACTAAGAGGATCTTTGTTTGCTAGTAAAATTATCAAGCTGTGAATTAGTAGGTAAATCAAACAGGTGTGAGAAAACAGTCAAATTATTTGTGGAATGACTTAGACACACATTCGCCCTAAGTCATAAATGAGAATTCTACAATTACTTTGAGAATATGCAACAAATCTTAGAAATTTAATCTACTTGGAATCTCTTGTGTAATCTTTTCAGGTATTCTAGTGTCAACAGGAATTCCATTGGTCAATTTTTATGATCTTACAATGGAGTAATTATAAAAGTTCTGGGTCCATTTGTCACCTTTAGCTGCAAATGTATCTGTTTCACTACAAGTCACATCAGTATGCATTGAATACCCATAGTCATATGTAGAATTCACTTGTGCTTTCCTGTATATGTAGAACAATAAGAAAAAAAAAAAAATATCTGAAGTAAAAAAAAAAGTAATGTAAAAAAGGAAAAACATAAAAGTAAATACTGCTTTAGAGTAAACACTTAGACAATGAAAAAGCTATACTCTGCTAGACTATAGGAAAGGAATAGCACAGGAAAAGGATGGCATCAGGATGTTTTAAATGGCATTTCATTTATCCAAATTTTCTTAACTATGAATTTTAAGGTGGACCCAAGCCTAATTTTTGAAATCAAATGCTATAACTAGAAGCACTCAAGGGTTGGAGAAAGGAGGGCTGCAGAGGGGGAGGAAAGAAGAGGGAATCGCTCCTTGAGCACACTGCAAATAGCTTTTGAATCAACAGTATGGTAACAATTAGACAGTGGTCCTTTTTTATTTTGCTGGATTTTGACAATCATAAAAATAGATTATGAATAAGCCTTGTGTAAGCCAAAAGTTACGTTGCAACAGCTGCATTATCCTACCAATACATACTAATTTTATCAGATCTATTCACAACTTGCTGTTAATATCTCACAGGTGGTAAGAACACATCTCAGATTCCCCCTTTAGGGAAGAATTCTTCTGTGATATTTTCAGCTTCCACTTTTTATTTCCCACATTTACATCTTAATGGCAGGAAAGTTGTATGGAAGCAATTCATTTAACAAAGCAATAAATTAAGGCCTAGTACACATACGGTTTCCTTTATTGTTTCAAGATACATGGAGCTTTCATAGACCTTTGAAAAGAAAGCCTTCATCATGGGATTTTCTTAGGAATTTTGGATTTGTTACACAATTTTAAAGCAGTGCAACTTGCCTATCAAAAGCAATCCCCAATGCTTATGTTCTTTTATGAAGTGTGTCTTCAAAAGTTCCGTCCTTGCAACTTTTACAATTCTGTACTTTTTAGCAATGCTAACAGGTACAGCATTCATGACTGGTTGTTCAGAAATGGCACCTAATCTGCCTACATGTTAATTAATTAGTGTTCAGCTTCAGTATAATGTCCAAACTCTCACCATGTTTGGGGGGTTTGGGCGGGGGGGGCGGTTGTAAACTTGGTTTATACTTGGCCTGTATTTTTAATGTAAAATAAATGCCTATGGAAACAATTTGAAATGCTAAATAGCAGAATGAAATTAATATTTGGCATGCTAAAGAAAAGAACTCTAGGGTATTTCATTTGATGTATGTTGGAATAAAATCAGTTTTCTTATTAACTAACTCAACTATTTGGAAAGTAAAACTATTAACATTAAAGTCTCTTAAAATAGAGATTTTTTTTTTTTTTTTTTTTGAGATGGCATGATTTGGAACTTATTTTAAGTAGCGTATAATCTGTGAGTTGAGTTCTTCCATTTTCCATTATTTAATCATTGAATTTGGATTACTCTCTATTGATTTCCTCTTTAGATTAAACCAGTGCTTGGAATTTTGTCATACAGACCTTTTTATTCACTAAATTAAAATGTCTAGTCTATTCCAAACAAGGCATTGCAAAGTTGGAATAAAAACAGAATGCAAACTATTTTAAATAAATAATTATGATTGAAAGTATGAATAGTTTCAAACAAGTTCCCTAGGTAAGCAACGGCTAATGTATAGGCCAAAAGAAACTTATTCTCCAGCTGTGGCTCAATTTTCATTATGCTGCAGAGTAGGGAAAGGCCACTCTTTAGATAGATGGACAACTTCCAATATGCGAGTGCTGCTTTGAAAGACAGAAACATTGACAGAGGCTGACTGCCCATGTTGGTGGTTCAATTTAGAGAGGCCAAAGTAGGTAGTCTGTTCTCCTGAAAATGATAATTTCCTGAGGAGCCAAAACTTATAAAACACTATTAACGTTCAGGAAGTTTGAAAACTATTTCTCCTCACCTTGGACATGTCAACAATGTGATATACACAGCCTCAGACGTGGCACATTCTGCATGCCTCATAAGTAACATTTTATTTCTTATATGCTTTACCAAGTCTTCTAAGTGCCTTAGTATAATACTAGATGCAAGGATACCAAGTTCACCCCACTATCTTCATGGAGAGAGGAGAAGGAGGAAGGTTAGCATGCACATGAAGCTGTAACACTGATTTCTGCTTGGGAGCAGGCAGAACAACATCCTTCTCTTGGGAACAGGGGAAAAGATAGGCTTCCCCTTTCCTGAGGAAGACATTCAGCCACTCTCTGTCACCTCAAGGGCAGAGAAAGGAGACACTTCCTAACATCTAAAAGTCAACATCAGATGAAATTTCACAGATTACAGGTTCTCATTTTACACATTACATATATACACATACACATCACAAACAGTGCCATCATAAATGTGTCATGGGTGTGCTTCCACGTACTTCTAATTGAATCAGCTTTAGAGTAGTGAAGAAATGTATGTAATTAATATTGAGGGGGGTGGGGGGGTTGAATGTTTTTTTTCTTTCCTAAGGAACTGTGGGAGCAAAGTGGGTTTTATACATTCTCTTATTTTAATGGAAGGGAGATTTGTTGAGGGATATGGTTGGTACCTGCAATTCCAGCTCAAGCACTTTGACAAGGTTCCAACATTCTTGATGAATTGCAAATGGGAGAGAGAACCCTTGAAACAGATCCGTAGCCTGTGATATAATTGACTCAAGACAGACTTCTGGAAACTTTTTTGTTGCTCCTATTCAGCTGTTTCATAAGCGCATGGGCCAAATATTTTGTTTAATGGAAGATATTTAGGAGTGAGTAGGTCATTTCAATGTGGATCTTCCTCTTTTATAAGGACACCTATAGCATTACATCTTTGTCAAATTAACAAAGCTGGGTATAGCTGAAACTTTTAAAAGAACAAGTGTTCAAAAGCACATGTCTAAGGAGAGAGCAGAAGAATTTTCAGGCTTCTGGGGAAATACATGACTGATGAAAAATGACGTCCAGCTATTTGCTCTATGTCTGAGGGGTGGGGGTGCATATGCTGTGTAGACAAATTCTTGAAAGGATATGAAGAACATCCCGACTGTAGCAGTTATCAAACACAGTTAGTCATAGTCTGCATGCGTTTTCAGGGCAGACTTCTTGAACAGCCAGACATGCCAGTGTACAGTGTGCTAACAGACTCTGTCAAAGCTGAGTCTTTGCTACAGCTGTTTGTGGTAAATGTTATTAACATTGGTTAATTATTATGTAATGGTTACTTTATCAGCAATGTACATCAGCAAAGTAAGAACAATTACCTTGAAACAATTCAGTGTCCACTTGTGGCAAACACAATTGCTTTCTTTAGTTAAGAGGAATTTACTAACACCATATCTATAGTGAGGACAAGGCTGCTGAGGGAACTAGTTATGCCTTTGTTTCCTTTTGAATATACTGATGTTTTTAATTTTCATCACATAGCTCCTCACTTTCTCCCCTCTGTATTCTTGTTTGTGAGGATCCAGTGAATGAGGTTCTGGCTAGAATTTTATTTCTCCGGGCAGACCTTCTATACTGAGTGTTGTCTATCCAAACTTTTGTTGTTCACAGGCTCTGATTTTCAGTACATAATGTTAAGTACCTCCATGAGGAAATTAGGCAATGTGAGTAGTCAGCTGAACCTCAGTTACAGAGACCTCAGAGCGCCATGAAGACTTCTTTGATGATATGCTCAGCTTTTTCTCCTCATTAAAGAGGCCAGAGGTGCCAGTCTCAGCATTCCCTGCTGTCTCAGAGAAATTCTCAGTCTAATTGTCTAAGGCTTGTGAGATAGTTTAATAAACTCTAGCACAAAGTCTGTATGGTAGTCTCTCTCAAGTCTTCATGAACTTGGATGAGAAATACTTGTTTGCTTTCTCTATGGAAAGGTATAAAAAAATTCTAATTTTATGTCATCCACAAAGCTGTTAGGTCTGTACAAGGAAGTCTGACATTTCTCCATATCCAGTCAACCTAGGAGATGGCAGTCTTACCATTCATCCAGATGGGAAAAGAGAGATAATGTTGACCTCCAGTAACTAATTTGGACCTTAGACATGAAGTTTCTGCAATGTTGTCTTCAAGGCAGCTGATGCATAAGCTCGGAAAGGATCAGGTCCAATCTGACAAGGAAGTTGTGCGAACGCATTGTAGGCAAGAGCTGGTGCTGTTGGAAGAGTAAAAACCCCTTAAATTCTTGGGGTAGCTGCCTCATTTTTAGGAATTGGTTGGAGAAGTTTGTGGAAGGACATGGAGAGTGGATTTATCCTGTACTACTTTGTTACAGATATTAGTGAATTACCTCATAATCATATTGGGTAGACATTTTTTGAAGGTTTTATTGACTTTGAAAAACTTTACAACTTGCTAAACTGAATAATCAACATATTTAAGGTCAAAAAGTCTCCATCCAAAAGTGTGTATCAGTTGAATTAAGTCAGAGAATGTTTTGACTCTCAAGACTTGTGTTTGCTTTCTAGAAAACCTCTTCATGTACATGAAGACACATGTGTACCAGGTACATGTGTACCATTGTCACTGAAAAAACATTAATGAGTGGTATACAATTACCAGTGAGCATAAATGCCTACATAAGTTCTAGAAAGAACTAGATTTTTGCTACACCAAACACCAGAAGGAGCTTTTCAGTTCTTCTCACAACTGGCATTGTCTTGCATTCTTTCCCATTTTAAAGACTTTTTTCTTTGTCTTTTCTGATGTGTTACAGTTTCCAGACTCTACTCAAAATACTATTTGGACATTAAAATCTATTTCAACAACTGCTTGTAGACAGACTGAAGGAAGGAGTACAACAGGAAAAATAATCCATTCTGTCATCAGAAAACCTTTCCAAAACTATGAGAAACAGCAGAAATCTTGCTGGAAATGAAGGTGCTCTGCTTGAAATGTAATCAGTTTCCCCCTTCAGCTTTTACTTTTTACTTTTTTTTTTTTTCTTCATAGACAGTTACCTCCACTGCACCTTCAGCCACCACTTAGTCTATATGAAATTAATTCTCTTCTAATGGATTTATACAAAACCAGTGGGGAAAGAGCATGGAAACAGGAAGATGGGATTTAGACCAGCATAGTCTGTTAAATTTCTTAAGCACTGTAATTACTTTTGTCTTCTGAATCCTCCCAGGCCTTCCAATCTTTTAAGACTCTATTTGACCTGCAATAGCAGGCTAGTAGGCTTATTCTCTCACTTGCTGCAATCAGGAGTGTCAAACTATACACATAGATGCAGATTAGCTATTGCCAGTACAAAGAAGAGGTTTGCTTAAACTCCGCCTTGAATGTAAAGAATGTGGGATGTGGGTGAATTTCTCCAGCAGTGGGAGCTTAGGTTTGGGAAAATTAGACCTAAAAAAAGAAATCCCTCAGCAGTCAGAAGATATGTGAATTTGCGTCTCTTCTTGTGCTGATGTTGATATGCTTCTACTGCTCTTCCAAGATTCAGAAGGCAATAGTGTTTGAAAGGACACTCAGAAGACAGTCAGAAGTATATGTGTCAAAGGGCTAAATTGGCCTACAAACACAAGGATTAAGCTAAATGTTTCTGAGTGCCATCTATGGAAACTTGGAGGTCAAAATTGGAAAATCACCTCAATTTATCAATGATATAAAACTTAAAAGAATTCGGTTTGAATAAGATCTTAAGAGGAGTATCTGTGCAAGTTCTATCTACACAAGCTTTTGTAAGTAAATTGAAGTCACATATTTGTGTTAGGTGACACCTTCTCTAAACTAATGTACTTTACACTCTCAAGACAAATTCTTAGCTTGTATTTGGCATGGAGTTAATTACAGCTACATGGCTTTTGGCTGGCTCAGGATATGGGCAGAATAAGCTTGCAACAGCCTGCAAAAATCTTGTAGGCATGACCTTCAAATTAGAGTTTGATATATAAAGAGGTTGTTAGAACTTAAACTGAGCAGGACTATTTATGAAATTGATGTGACCTGTCAGCCTGGTGCTTGGTGGAGAAACTGATAGGAGGTAGACGTTCCTCCTCTCTGGGAAAGAGGACAACTAAAGCTTACATGTCTGCATCATTAAGAGAGGGGGAGTGTGAAGGTGTTGTTCCTGCATATCAGAGAAGGGCCATTTCTGCTTTTGATGTCAAACCTGCCTCTTGGTAGAAGGTCCTACCAAAGGAAGAGACTTGATACGAGTAGGTGATATGAGGCTGGCAGTGTGCTCCAACAACATTCTGAAGACGTGATACACCTGATGTTTTCTGACGACTGAGCTATAGAGTTTTTAATTGTAAACACTTAGTAAACCAAAGTGTTTCCCTTTAATCATAGCTTTGTTGGTGTACAAGGAAACAGTGGTCCATACTTCATCAAGCAGCTCTGAACCAAACAAATTCTCACTTCTTAGAGTCTCATTTCTTGCACCATTAACTATTTGGTCTCCAGGAACTTCTCTTCGTGAACACTTTTTCACTCACCAGGCATGAGTTAAGAACAACTACACAGCCTCATTCACATATGCTCTTTGTGGAGTGCACTGACTTTTCTGAACCAGCTCTGTTGTAAGGGAATTTCTATGCATATGGGACTGTGTTAGTCCTGTAGTGGAAAAAGGTTGTGAAAGATTTTCTGTTCTGTATACGATTTTTACAAGGCTCAAAGGTTTGGGGGGGGTCTTATTTTAATATTTTGCTCTTTTTGAGGCTGATTTGAGAATTCAGGCAGAAGGATTATATACTACAGAAGTGATAAATGGAGAGAGGCTTCTGGCTGACCTTAAAACAGAGAACTGTAGTATGTCATTTATAGTACAGGCTAAACCAGATAACAGACCTTAAAGATAAAGGCATAGGTACTCCTTTTCTTTGCAAACTATCTCCTGCTAACTTTTCATGTCTAATGTGAGGGACTGAGAATATTAAAGAAAGAGCTACTCATCCCTGTCTGTTCCTGGTGACTCCCATCCTAGAGAAAAGGTCTGTGACTGCAGAACACAACAATTTTTCAACCATGGATTGGATGTTTAAAAAGAAACAGAGTCTGACATTACCTTGGGAAACAAATCTCTGCATTCCACTTAGGTCTTCAGCTGACAAGTCATGGAAGTTGATAGGTTTATTTTCTTTCTGGACTTTCATGGTCAGCGGAACTTTCTGCTGAATGAACTAATCAGTTGAACACTTATTGCCTGCAAGATAGTATACTGCAGTTATTCTCTAATCCACTGAAAAATCATGCCTAGAAGAAACTATGCAAGTGACATCAGGTTTCCTTCCTTGCACTGAGTGGAATTACATTTCAGTGCCGCAGATCACTGTAGATTCATTCCAATGTATTTTTTTCACTGTCGAGTAAAGTAATTTACATGAGAAGGATTTTCAGAACTCTTGAGGGTTTTTTGTTGTTTGAACTTCTCATACGAAACAAGGCATAAAACCTAACAGAAGCAACAGACTATTTATGACTAATTTTATTTATTGCTAGTCTAACATTGATTTTTATTTGTTTTGTGTATCAAAAATAGCAGTTTTCTACACTAGAAACAACTACTTTTATGCTCTGGAAAATTTGGTACATTTTTGCAACATCTGAATCCATTTCACAGTAACAGATTCAAATGTCACAAAGTCAAATTTTCCCACATAAAAGAGGAAAATTACAAATACCAACTGCATGTCTGTCATTTCTCTTATCTACATTAGCATTCCAGAAGACTTCTCAAACTTAAGTATCTGCTAGCAAGAGGTTTTTTCTTTACTCCCTTTTCTTGCTAAAAGCAGAACTCTGTACCTTCAACCATACAACATTTTAAAAAAAATTCACACTGAAATGTCCCACTGGGTTGATGGCTGGAGTTTTTCACTGACTTGATCTGGGAAAGCACAATGGAATTTTTTGCATTTGTCCCATATGGATACTATTTTTCTTTTTAGTTCTTGGTGTTGTAAATTTAAATAATGTTAATGATCTGAATGAAATCTTATGGCAGCTGGGAACTCCTCTAATGTCGTATGGCTAAATCCTTACAGTTAACTCATCTCGTTGTACTTGAACTTGGCTCTAATAATCAAGTGTTTAGTTGTTGGGTATCTCTGTGGCTCCTACTAATTCAGGAGGATTGGTGTAGTCCAGCAATGTTGAGTTAGCATATACAGGCATCTCCTCATTATACATAGATACTTCCACATATGCAGACATGTTGCAATGCCAGTCAAAACTCAGAGCAAATTATCTCCATTATTGAGAGCCTGATCTTTCAGCTTTCCTTGTCCAATGCTTGTCCAAGTTCAGTTTGCACCATAAGCAGTATCTCTTCAGGGGACATGCAACATAATGGTATGATGACCTCAAAAATCACCTTCAACTAAATCATAAAGAGTAGTCAACAAAGTGACCATTATTTGGGATGTCAAAACTTATGTTCAGGCCTGTGGAGAGAACCAAACCAATTGCCCTGCCTTTTTCTCCTCTGTCTCATCATGTATTGTGGTATTGCTTATCAACAGCAATTCTTGAACCTTGGTGACTCGGCCAGACACCTGAAGAATATAATTCCACTAAAGGGAAAGTGTCACTTATTCTCAACACAAAAGAAACTAGTCCTTAAAAAAGTCATTGGTTTATGTGTTGCAGCACAATTATCCCTTCTGAAAACAACCTGAATTTCCATAGCCCCTCACTGTTGTCCAGAAAGGACTTCCTCTTCAGACATCTACCTGGAGGGAGAGGTTTTACAAAAAGTCTGACACATTTTTAAACCACTATGTAACAGCATATTATGTTTTGTATAATGTTCAATGTTAATAGCTTGAATTAAAAAACTCTTGTCAGGAATTCCTTTAATGTTGTGTAGCTTAAATCCTGTAACTAACTCTTCCCACTGAATTTGATTTTAGTATTCAAGTGTTTAATTCTTCCATATCTCTATGTGGTTCCCATTAGGACAGCAGGATTTCCATAACGGCACATGATACATTGACTATGATATTATAAAGATTCACATTCAATTTTCTAAGAAATGTTGACTGTAATATTTTGGTACAGTTTTTAAAAAATAGTAAATTGTTGTTTCAGTTCTAAATACAAATTTGTGATCACCAGGTTTTCTGGATAGCAATGCTGGAGCATCTTGTGTTCTTATATTATGCTTTCTCAGCATAATGCTGTCATGTTTAAAAATTTGCTGGACAAATGCTATAGAAAATAAAGAATTATCACAGCAAAAGAAGTGCAAGTGGGAGTTTCTCCACACATTTGAAAAGTTTTCAGTTATCTCACTCGATTCATTCTACCACTTCATTGCAGGAACAGATAGGATCAACAAACACAGGCATTTTGATTGAAAATAAGGCCTCAAGAAGAACACCGTGTATTCCCAGGGACACATTAAGTTTCTGAACCGGTCAACGCTTTGCTAGAGAATAAAGCTCATGTCAGCAAGTGAGCAGCAAAGACTTACAGCATAAGAATGGAAAAATATATGTTCTTCCTGAGTGTTTTTTCATTTTCTAAATCATACATCATGCCAGCTCTGACTGAGCACCGTTCTTAGCAAAATAAGAAGAGGAGAAAAAAAAACTCCATTATACAGTCACTTTTGTTGTAACTTAAGAATTTGCTGTGAGCTGTAGATTTGTTTAGTTTCACCAAAAACAAATTACAAATTGCAGCCCCTTGAAAACAAATTATGTGGATGACCTTTAAATATTGATTAGAATTCAGCGTGTTTTCTCAGAGGTGATTGCTTTGTTGATATATTTTCAAACAAAAGTCTTTCTTTGGATTCAAAAATTAAAATCTCAAACAATGAATTTGACAGAATGGGGGTTTTGCCTTCATACTATTTTGTAATAAAACATTCTATCAGCAGCATGAACTAACAACTCAGATGTATATAATTAAATCCCCATATTGCATTCAATATCTTTTGCCATCTTTTTCTAATCCAATTATACTTAATATGGCAGTTTTTGCAGAAAACAAATGTTGAACTCATTTTTTATTTTTTCCTAGCTCATTATTTTGTCTCTAACTACACTTGAAACAAATGTTTATCAGTAAGGTTTTTTCTCTTAAAAAAGTATGGAAAGCAAACACTGTTGTATAAAGATACAACAGATTTAAAACATCTGTGTTGTGTGTTCTCTGGTCATTGACAACCATGTAACTATGAGCATTTAAAGTGCATGCTGCATCAGATTTTTGATTACCCATAATGACTTCAAGTAGCTGGTTGGTTATGGTAAAAGCCTGTTAGCTAGAAACTGGAGTCCAGTGTTTGAGTCAGGAATGAGATACCACTTTGTGGTGGTGCTGCTCAGTGATACAAAACATTTCATTTTTCAAGCAGAAACAAGAACCTGGAAGACTGTGGTCATTGCATTCTGTTCATCTTTCCATTTTTGTTGGCATAGGTCTTGTACAAATTATCACTTCTCACAGGGAGTCCAGGCAATCCAACATGGCTAGGACAATCCTGCACTGTCTCAGGTTTCCAAAGCAGGTCTCTGGAAGCTGTTTTATCTTGGATATAATCTGAAAAACAATATTTTTCCCAGTATTCTCCAGGAAAAACATGGACCAGGAAATTCTCTCAGTGCTAGTACTGCAGGACTAACCAGGACTCCGGATTCTGGCCTTTAATTAGATCATGCAATCCAACACATTGGGTATGGGAATGAAGCAAGTGGTTTCATTCCTAATATTGAACAGGAACAAGGTCATGGTTTGAACAGGCTCTGCAGTGATCATAATTATAAGTATGGTCTATTCATAACACTTAAGTATACATAAACTTTTCCTAAATTGGTGTTCAGAGAAAGTTTTGTGAAAGAGAATGTTTACATTATGATCACTGCAGAACGCTTTGAAAATGTAACGTTGATGAGAAATCAGCTGTTTTCTAACAGACTGCACTCTTCATTGCTTTTTAGGTTACAAATCAACTGCTTTGCACCAACATGTTAAGGGAACCCAGAATAGATGAATCTAGTCTACAAAGGTTCTTCCCCATATTTGGACAGCATCCAAAGGTACATACACTTTAGTTGATCCTTCAGCTATTCTCGAGTAGGTTTCTCTTACTATTCCAAATATTGAGAGGTAATCCCAGATTGTAGCTTCAAATTCCATCTGCAAACATAAACAAATTGGTATTTTCTAGTGGAAGTCAAATTTTTATTTAAAAAAAAATCTTGACACTATCTAGTAGAACTATTGCAGAAATATATTGAGATTGTCCGCTTCCATTCAATGAATGCACTGGTTGTAATAAAGAATCCTCCTTAACACAAGTCTAAGATTTTAAATCTTTTCTTTATTTAGCAGACAGTCATTGAAAATCATTGCTTTTATGCATAATAAATAAGAATTCCAGTATCATTTATTGATGGTTCTTTTTTTCTGAACAAGGTGAAGAGATAGACAATGAGACTGTTGCAGTTCTCAACTGACTTTTAAAGATAATTACATGAGCAATTCCCATTTATGCTCCTTCTGAGGTAAAGGACACGTCAGGTGTGTCCTTGAGCTAATTTTTCAATGGGACAGCCTGTATGCTTTCAATATAGGCTTCACAGTCTATGCTTAGCCACAACATTTTGGCTAAGTACTTAAGATACCTCGATTATGCTTCACCCAGAACCTAGAGATGAAATTAATGCTAACTTGGATTTGCAACATTACTTGCATGACAACTAGATATTTGCATGTAGAGTAGACATGCCTATTTCTTCCATGTAATTAAGGATGAGTCAGCACAGAACCCAGAGGTTAAGCAATGATCAGGTGAAGTAAAGAAGAAACACTACTACTGTATCATGTGACTGCTTTAAGTGTTTTTCAGCGCTTTTCATGTTGCTCTTTAAATTATTTGCCATCATCTACTGTTGAAGGCAGGTTAACTGATGAGTTATTGATGCGCTATTGATCTGTTTTACTATCATGATGGTTATGTTTCTTCATCCAGTGTATGTTACAGATTTTAAGAGGTTTGGGAGTCTGTGTGAATCGATAATTGCTATCAGTTTGCTGCATAATTGTCAAATAGTACAGGAAATACAGAATTGCAGCCCACAGGATATTTGCATCTATGAAGCCCTCAGATGTAATGTGGAAAGGGAGCTTTTCATTGAGGCTGTGCTGTTGCTGCATTACAAGTCAGTAATTTTAGACAGTTTCAGTGTGAGGTCTTGCTTTTGGAAGAGTGATCTGTGAACAAAACTTTGGATTTGTCTGTAGGAAGCCAGAAGTGTTTTTAAACACCTGAGTCAAGAACTGTGCTTTAATTTGTCTCTTTGCACTCCACACATCAAAGTCTATGAAAATGAACCTGGGAACATAGACCAGACAGGAGCTGTCGTATGCACCACTCAGAACCTAAACTTGACAAGTAGGGAGCAGAGTGTTCTGAGTCCTTACTCCTTGGTTCAGAGCCAGCCTTTGAGAGCCCCTTATGTGGAAGACACTTCCAAACACAGTGCTATTCTGTAGATGTCTTTATCAAAATAAAATAATTGTCCAAGCTCATCTCTGAAGGCTTTTGACAGAGAAAAAAAAAACCAAAACAAAACAAAGTTTAAAAAAAAAAGCCCCTATAGATTTTCCTATTTGACCTCCTTTGCAGTGTTAGGGTTTGGGCATAGCAGAAGCTCCCTTGGCAAATAGTGAGTCCATTCAGCAAACTGGATAAGAGTGACTTACAAGCAGTTGGATTTCTTTACTGATGCCAGTAATATTGAATTAAAATAACATTTTATTGATAATACTGAATTAAAATAACCTAGTGTTTTGGATGGATTGAGTGAACTAATTTAGTAGTTTCCTAGCTTAAAGGAGAAATACTTTGCTGATGTTGCCCATGCGTAAGAAAGAAGTAGTGGCTGTTATTTATAAAACCCAAAGCCGTGAAGAGAATAAATGCCCCATTAAAGCTGGAGAGAGCAGGAGAAAGAAAAGGCTGCATTTTTCCTTCTGCAGTATTTGTTTTATCTAGCTGCTGCTAGATGACTGAGCTCACAAAGGGAACCAAATCCTAGCTGCTGAGTGCTGATATCCTAATGGTTCACTGCTGCCCAGTTGCAGAGAGTCTATCACTCTTTTCACACACCTTCTGTCGAAAAGTGGCGGCTATAAATTGTAACTAAGCCCCAGGAGAAAAAAGCAGATAGCTGGCCAGTATCTACAGCTGTATTTATCCTATTGGTTGGAATGCATGTGTGGGGTCATGGAAACACAAACCCATGATTAGTAATTTCAGAGTTATGCTGGGAAAAGCACAGACTAAGAAGAGATCTCCAAAAAACCTACCAGGTAGCAGCAGATGAACTGCAGTTTGCATTGTGCATCTTCCTAGCCTCAAATCTGAGTTATTCCAGAGGTCCCATATTAAAAACTATACTTTCATCCTATACAGTCCCTGTAAAGACTGGATTTCCCTGTAAAGACTGAGTCACGGCACCATCTGGCTCTGTTCATATCACAAACCACAAAATTATAACATTGTCATCTATACTGACTACTGCCTGACTCTGTTTTGATATTTTTGCCCTTAATAGGTCAGCTCACAAAACAAAGTGTTAGGCAGTGCTGGTAAAGATACCAGAACTGGGCCTGGTTTGAAACTTTAGCCCCAGCAATTTAATTCATGCAAACTTCTTTACAAACATTATTGCATTGAAGATTGGCAAAATCCATTGCAGCAAGACCATCACTTAGTAGGGACATTCTGACTAATAGCAGTCAGTTATAATTATCACTCATCATCATTTGAGTGATGACTGTACCACCTATCTACACATGGTGCTAAAACAGACTACAGTTTTTCTAACTGGAGTGGAGGGAGACCCATAATGCAGCAGAACTTTATCTACGTGGAACAGGCTTTGCCAAACACCCCTTATTCTACAGTTGCAAAGCCAGCTGCCTAGAAATGTCATGAAATGAAATGACATAATGGAACAGCTTTTCCTTAAAATTACGATATGCAGCCAGAAGAACTGGCTATAGAATTCATCACCTACCTGTCTTTTGAACATATGCCTGTTCCAAAACTACATGGTTTAAAGAACAGAAACCGTCTTTACTCAAATATGCAACTTGATATGAACTCCATTCCAAGAGTGAAATACCACATCTGCTAATCTCTCCGCCTCACGCAGCAGCTCCCTCCCAGCGAGTATCTCTCCACAGGGCTGGACGTTCCAGGCATGACATCACTGGAAATGGTGCCAGATTAAATTACACATGGGCAGATGGATAACACAATATTCAGCAGATTCTTGACATAAACAAAGTCTTTGTTTTTTGCATCTATGGATTTAAAGCTACATTTTCAACTAAATTTGCAAGCAGTTATTCTCACATGCAAGGAATCTTCCACTTAGGGGTGCATATTTAGCAGAGGAAAAGATAGGGAGCCAAGAGCACCCAAGAAGAGCTGTCTATTTCAGAGCAGGGCTGCATCCACCCTTAAATATGTATGCAAACACAGTCCCTAAAATGTTCATGACATGCATTTTTTTCAGAACATGTCTTCTTTATCCTGTGACATAAGGGTCTCTTCTGTTCCTCTGTAAGCAACAATATCGAGAAAATAATTAAAAAGTGTTTCATGGCAATCTGTTTTCCTAATGTTGATGAGTTTTTGATCAAATTTTCAGTAAAGTTTGGACTTTCAGTAACATCTTAGATTTCATTCTTAGGTTGTGTTAGGGAAGGGGAGGTGACAGCAAGGATTCTTGTTGTAGTAAAGTGCCTAAAAGAATTATTTCCAAAATTACAAGCAACTTCACAATGAGATTCTGCTTCTATTAACTTTTAAAATGCTAAAACACAGCATCAGTCTCTCCTAACGGTACTAGCCAGCACAGAGGCATTGGCATAACTGAACCTCCACCCAGCTGCTCCCCACATTGGAAGATTAGGGCTGGTGCTAAATTGGAGCAGATGAACATTTCTAGGGGGAGCACAGAATATGATCCCAGTTAGCACTTTCGTGAGGCAATGTGAGTCAGGAAAACATTTTGCATTGCCTTCATCTGTGCCCTGCAGAAGTACCAGAATAGGACCTGACAACATCTGGCCTTAAGCTTTGAAAGCGAACAGTTACTTTTTTTTTTCTTTTTTCTCTTTTTTAAAAATAATAAATCTACACACACTCAAACAACTAGAGAGAAGCAATTGGGCATCCAGCCAACATAAGATCCCAGTAGGAAAACAATTGTGGAGCTACCACTATATCCTTGTCCAGTGCAGATGATGAGGAACCTGGGATTCAGAGTTGTTATTTCTTCCAGAAAAAAAAAAAAAAAATCAGTATTGCACTGTTAGCTTTCTTAGCAATAAAGTGAAGCAAAACATATGAACAAGATTACTAATTATGCTGTGTCAAGCAAGTTATATCACTTAATATCTCCACTGGAATGGCATGTCAAAGCAAAATATTGCAGATGCAGGTTGCATATTATGTGTCTGTGGCCATTACTGTTGTAAGAAACATAAACATTTACAGAACAGCTGAGCATTTTGACAAATCTAAGTCAACTTTTCAGAAGAGATAAAATGTTATGTGCTGACCATAAATAACAACTCTGCATGGTGAAGCTGAGTCTTCAGAGCTGAGAAATAGCGAATAGGAGAGCCATGAACAAGACTCTCTATTGGATAAAGCCTAATTGCCCTCACCTCTGTGCAAGGACTGCAGTACAACAGTAATTCTGATAACAAGGAAACAGATTAAATTTACTCCATGACACTGATGACACATAACATTGGAAATCCTGTTCATGGTGACTTTGGAAAAGAAGATAGGGATGAAAAGTAACCTAACTTCCTACAGCTCCCATGTCCCTAGAAACCAGATACCAAGCAGCCAGTTGGCAACCAAACTTTTACAGCAAGTTTTGCAACCAGCCTTGGGAATGTTGTCTGATAGTGCCTAGAAAAAACTTACAAATCAAACTTTTGTGTTGCAGTAGTGTCCTAGTTTCAGCGGGGATAGAGTTAACTGTCTTCCTAGAAGCTGGTACGCTGCTACGGTTTGAGTTCAGTATGAGAAGAATGTTGGTAACACTGATGTTTGCAGTTGTTGCTAAGTAGTATTTAGACTAAAGTCAAGGATTTTTCAGCTTCTCATGCCCAGCCAGCGAGAAAGCTGGAGGGGCACAAGAAGTTGGCACAGGACACAGCCAGGGCAGCTGACCCAAACTGGCCAACGGGGTATTCCATACCATGGGACGTCACATCTAGTTTAGGAATTGGGAAGTGGGGGCAGGGAATCCCCGCTCGGGGACTGGCTGGGTGTCAGTTGGCGGGTGGTGAGCAATTGCACTGCGCATCATTTGTACATTTCAATCCTTTTATTACTACTGTTGTCATTTTATTAGTGTTATCATTATCATTATTAGTTTCTTCTTTTCTGTTCTATTAAACTGTTCTTACCTCAACCCATGAGTTTACTTCTTTTCCCAATTTTCTCCCCCATCCCACTGGGTGGGGGGGGAGTGAGTGAGCAGCTGCGTGGGGCTTAGTTGCTGGCTGGGGTTAAACCATGACAAGGAGTAATCACACCTGAATACTCAAAGGTGCTTCAATTCATTCCAAGACACTATGCCACAGGAAAGCTGAGCCGAGACATTTTCACTCCTTAAAATTAATATATTACAGTAAAAAAAACCAAACAAAAAACATAAATACCCCACCTATCTCCAAATCTAATAGCAAATAATTAAATTTTTTTGCATGCTTACTGCCATGGAAAGGAAGTTTTGCCACAAAAGCAGCTTCTTTGGATTTCTTTAAGTGCAGTTGTCAGTGTGGGGATGCAATTAGGTAAAGGAATCCAGAATATTAAAAAACTTTAGCTACAATTTTTAAGTCTGAGTTAAAAGCAACTGATTATAGCTTTCTTCTTCTTTCCAGCTCAGAGTTAATTTAGTAATAACAAATAAGGGTGAACTAGTGCAAGCTAAGTAACGCAAATGCTATTTCCTTACCTAATGTTGACTTTACTTTCCTATCCCCATCCAGGTTCAGATTTCTAAATAAGTTTTCTAAATTAACAGGGACAGCTTGGTGGTTTGGCAATAGACAGAAAGATGGTGAAGGAAGACTGCTTTACTCCAGTAGTAGAGACATTATCATTTTACTCTATGGTAACTCCTTTTGTTTAGAAAGGAGCAACTGAGAATTCCCACAGACACTGGTGAAGTAAAGGTTTCCAAACACTGGCCCAGCTGTAGTTTGCATACCTTTATGGATAATTCCTACTCTGAAACTCATGAAAAGTAAAGAATAATAGTTAAAAGATTGATGGTAAGAGTACAGTGTGGTCTGCAAGAAATGCAAAGAGCTAGCAGTGGTTTCTTGGGCCAACAAAAAGTTTTAAAAACACCGAAGTGAAGCACCCTGCAGGATACTCTTGATGACACTTCCCAGGGCAGTGTCCAAGGTAAATCTTTACTAAGAAAGGCAGATTTCTGTCTGTTTCTATTTGCTTCTCTGGTTTAAGGTCAGCTAAAGCTTAAATGTCTAGCAGCATATCTAGATTGGTCAAAGTTTGTGTCTTTCTCCTATCTGAAGCTTATGCAGAATATTTTTTTCCCACTGTCAAATACAAGTCTATCTAGCCGGATTTGCAGTATTTTGTCAGTATAGCTATAAAGCCATGGAATGCTCCCAAAAGCTTTCCCAGTTGTTTCCCACACTCACAGTTTTGTGACTGGACATCTCTTTGAATTTTCACCTCTCTCTCTTAAGCTGACTTTTTATAGTGAGAAATCCATCACTCCAGGTGGATTTTTCTGACCTGTTCAAAGCAGTTTGGTTGTCAGTTTCAGATACTTTTTCTATCTCCAGAGGCAGCCTTGAATGGTATTATAGTCTGTCACGTTCCCTCATGTTTGTTTCCTCATTATCTCTGTTCCCTATGCCAAGAGAATTAAGACTAAAAGCTTCTAGCTGACTTAAATTATTATTATTTTTAGTTATAAATCAGATCAATTGCAAATCTCCTCTTTTAATATGTGCTGCCTGACAAAATTCTTCACATTTCTAAAAAAATTCTTTTCCTATCACACTTCACTTACTTAGCTATCAGTTGTCCAGGTAAATTTAATAATAAATTTGACATACATATGAGAATATTTTTAGCAAAGTTAACCAGCAATCATATCCTACTTCTGTTCTTCCTATAAAAGGAGGCCGGTGAAGTCAGATGAGTCAAGTGTGAGGTCCATGGAATGATGCATCTAAGTGGGAAGTTTCAAGTGCAACTAGAATATAAGCAAGTAGCTACTGTTTCAGCTTTTGGAGTAAACTAGGTGACATGATGTGACAGCTGGTTATTCTGACAGGGTTTTCCCTTTTTCTTAATTTATGACATTGCTGCTCAGTTCTGTGTAACTTAAGCATGCCATTACCTGTTTAACTTTGTGAGTTAATCCCTTAGTTCTCCTTTTTTTTTTTTTCCTATGAAATCTGTTTACTTGCCTCCTCCCAAAAATAAAAACTCCAGGAATGAGCCCAGTGTTTTCAGGAGAGGCTTTCAGCAGATGTGAACTTATATGGGTCTATAAAAGTCTATGACGATTTCTTCTGGTTGAACATCAGCACCCAAATATGGCAACACCGCTTATTGAAGGAAGTTAATGACTTCACACTTCTGCTTCATGATTTTGTTGCAAGAGTAGTCTAGTCTTGTTCTGCCTTTTTAGTTGCCATTTCACTTTGCTTACTAATGAGTAATTTGCTTTTTTATGTCTGAAGACATTTTTAGCATCCAGTTTTCTGTTCCCATTCAGCTGTGTGTGTTTTAGATTATGCTAACACATAGTGCTCTCTCACTGTAGCTGAATAAAAAATTGAATCACCCTGGCTGGGAAATATGGGTTTTAATTAAAGGAAAAATATTTCACAAGTTAAAACAAGCTTTGTGAACCCTAAAGAAGTTCCAGAGTTTCACAAGCATTAAACCACATTGGATTTGACTTGCCTTTGATCCTGAACCTTTTTTAAGATATATTAGGAATATTTTGATGTCATTGAAGGCAGAAGGCCAGATGCTACTTATACCATGTTGAAAAATGAAAGACAGGAACACCAGCCCCAGTGTTGTGTTGCCTTTCTTTACCTGAAGTATCACCTCTTGGTTTTTAAGTGGCAATGTCTGCAGATTCAATGCATGGCCGTGCCACTTTCCAAGGAGGCAGCATTCTGCAGAAGTGAAATGCTGCATCTCAAGTCACCAGGTTTTCCTGCCTCACAGTTATAGGTCCTCCTGTGGGAAGATCATACAGTACCAGCCATTCTTGCAGTCATCAAAACACACAATAAATACACGTGATAGCCATATGATACATATCATAGAAGGAAAATGTGGATTTGTGGAGTATGTAACTAAAACCTAACTTAAAATGAAAGTTATTAGTGCATGGATCCTCAAACGCTCTTTTTGCTTTTGTCTGGCAGGTTAAAGTTTCCTTTCTCATTTAGTGAGCACTTCATTTTGCTGAAAGGCTTCAGCCTGCATGCAAATAATGGATCCCTTTTTAAACTCAGTTCAACAGTATTGCTTGCTGTCCTCACTGCTGCTAACAACTTCCAGATCTGCCGAATCCAGATAAGTAAAGGAATTCTATGCAGTAGGAAGCTGAGCCTACCAGGAACAATTTTAATTCCTATTTTTACAATCCATTCCAAATATTTTAGAGTTAGCTTTGATGGCCTGATGTGAACACTCAGGAGGCCAAGTTAAACATCAAGGAATCCTACAGGTTTCATGGTAAGTTAAAAGAATGGACAGTTGCTAAAATGACAAATGAACAGAAGACGTTTCAAGGTAGGTATACATCAATAATATGCCTTCCACAATGGAAATCTAATTGACCTACATGTATATCTGATTTTCATTTGACTTACACATCTTGGCTCTCCAGGGTATTACTAGTAACCCAAAAGGCTTATGTCAGTACAAAGCCACAGTATATAAACAACACACAGATAAGTCCCCACAAACTTAGTACAGTCTCTATTATCACAAGGTTACTTTTAGGTAAACCTTCTTCATGGATCTAATATATAGTTTGAAGTCCAAAAGTGTCCTGTATTATTAAACGCTGATTTCTATTTGATTACTGCATGTGAGCATTTGGGGGTTTTCCCTAAACAGTCTGAATTTTTGTGTCTTATACGTAGATACAAGTTTTACCAACAGTAATAGAGCAGTGCCTGCTTATAGTGGTTGAAGCCAAAGGACTTCTGATTGACAGATCTCGTCAAAACCAGGAGTGTTTTGACTAATATTTGCTCTTAAGAACTCTCATATGAAAAACAGCCCCGCTGACTTAGGTGGCGCTGCCCCTGGAGCTGCACCTTGTGGTACATAAAAGTTTATGTCCTTTGGCTTTAATTCTCTAATAAGCTCAGCATAGAGGAAAGCATGTTCCCACAAAAAAAGGTCCCTCTAGATTCACTACAGTTGTTTGATGTGCATAAGAAGGCTGGCATTTCCCCCAAGCTGACCTTCATTTCCTTAAGCAACTTTTCTTGAGTTAAACCCCACCTCAGAAAATTATTGTGGAAAGTAGGTATGAACTGCCTGTATTTCTTTGGAGAAGTGACTAGTGGGTCTGAGTGGCTTTGATGGTGTCAGCAATGTCCAGTAGGTAGTCAACCACCAGAAATCCCACTGAGCACAAGTGGTATTTGCACTGTCTTTCTCCCACTGCCTTAAAAAGCAAATTCTCTCCACATCAAAAGTCTCTATTGAGCAATTACTGTGTGTCAGCACTCTTCAGCCAGAAGTTGTTTGCTGGTTTCTGAAACATGAAAAACACAAGATGTCACAAAATGAAAACAGTGTCTGTTTCCATTCTGTTGATTTAGGAAGCAAAGCAGAGAAATAAAACAAACATGCTCCAAAAACCAAAGAGTGCAATCAGGATAACTGAAGAAGGAACAACTACACAATCTGGTGTGTGGTTCCTCTGAAACATTTGCCTTGTTCACATGATTTTTTCTATCAGATCAACAAGATAGACAGCAAAGCCACAACTATTACCAAGACAGAAAAACATATTTTTATAACTTAAGTAGGATAATGGCCCTGAGATACCGCCAAGTAATTTCAGTTATGCACATTTAACCCTTAAACTAGAGAGGAAATGCAAAGATGAGAGTCCTATTTGTTCTAATCACTGTGAAAAATCCCCCTGCATGTCTTAGTTTCCTGTAATTGTGCAGCCTGTGATCTTCTTTCCATATTTTCTATTAAATCCTCCATGATGATGAAGTATGTGATTGCAATGCTTCCTATCTTCTCCTCCTAGTTCAAAATTACATTCTTTTCACCATGTTTCTTATTTTAGGAGTTGGATCTGCTTATAGAGCTAATGATTAATGAAAGTTTGGTACAAGTTTGACCAAGAAGGTTAGTTTAGCTGGACTCCATTGTGAGACTTGCAGCTTTCTAAGCAACTTTTTGGAGTTGCCAGCTGCCACATGGATCATGACACAAGTGTTGACTTCAGAAATCAAAAATACATGCCATGGGTCGCATATTGCTTCTCTTTATGTGATAAACAAAATACTAAGAATGTTTTGAGTGGTTTAGACCACTGAGGTTGTTAGCCGAACTGGAGCAACAACTTTCTAGATTAACAAAAGCAGACAGATGCAAGTTATTAAATGTTACTTGTCACAAATTTGAACTCTGCACATCTATGCAGAAAAGCAAGAGAAAAGCCAGGAACATGATGAACTGACCTAAGAACACTAAAATCATGTCAGTAAATCACTTGGTTTTCCATTTTCCAGGCTCTCAGGTCCTCAAAGTTTAGAATGCATCAAACCAAAGAGTGGAGTGCTGTGTGTCTGTATATGTAATATGATCAAAGGAGAAAACTGAAGAAAAATTTTTAAACAAAAGATATTAAACCATTTTCTTAAAAACTGTTTTTTCCCTTCTCATTTATGAGTTTCCTTGTATTACTGATGTTTATATCCTTGTCTTTTGCATATAGACACAGATTTTGAATATCCAGTAGAAAATATACATAAACATTTTATGCAGTATTCTGGGACATTGCAAATACAGGGGAGGGGAGGGGACAGTCCAAAGACACTGTGTAATTTCAGTAGTAGCTCTTTATTATTTAGTAGAACTTTACTGCTCATAATTACATGAACTGTTCCTAACAGAAATTAAATGTGATTGAGTCAATCATATTCTTCTATTTCTCGAAACCAAACAATTGTAATTTAACATTATTGTAAAAGTGGTTTCCAAAAAGCAACATTTGGCTAAAGACACGGGACAAAATTTGTGCAGAGCAGTTTTGAGAATACATGATTAAATTTGCGATGAAGGTAGTACCTTGTCAGAGCTGGAACTCCATTGCTTCCCTGTGCACTCCCTCTAAATGAATAAGAAACATGCAATGTAATCTGGCTCATAAGAGGTCAACTGCATTGCAGGACACCCCTAAAATGGTAGCATGACTGTGACTTTGCAGCTAGTCTGCAGAGTCTAGATGAGATAGGTTTGACTTAGTGCAACAATTGCTCATGAATCAGCCTGATTTAAGGGGAGTGAAAATAACCAATAGAAGAGTGAGACTAGAGTCAGTCTGTTTGAGGAGACAGCTATGGTGAGAGAGCACCTTGCTTCAGTTGAATCAATGTGGGGGCTGTGGTGTTGACCCTGGCCAGCAGCCAAACACCCACACAGCCGCTCGCTCACTCCTCTCCCAAGCTCCAGTGGAAAGGTGGACAGAACAGGAATACCAAAAGCAAGAAACCCATGGGGCAAGTTAAAGACAGTTTCATAAGTAAAGCAAAAGCTGAGCTCATAAGCAAAGCAAAGAGGCATTTTTTTCACTGCTTCCCATTGACAAGCAGATGTTTGGCCACTTCCTGGAAAGCAGGGCCTAGCACACGTACTGGTTATTTGGGAAGACAAACACCAGTACCACAAACATCCCTGCTTCCTCCTCATTTCCTTAAGCTTTTATTTCTGAGCATGATATCGTATGGTATGGAACATATCTTTGGTCAGTTCAGGTTGGCTGCCCTGCCTGTGTCTGTTACCAGCCTCTTTCCCCATCCCCAACCTACAGCACACTAACTGCAGGAGCAGAGTGGGAAAGAGAGAAAACCTTGATGCTGTGCAAGCACTGCTCAGTCATAGCCAAAACACTGGTGTGTTATCAACACTGTTTTAGTCACAAATCCAAACCAAAGCACCATACAGGCTAATACGAAGAAAGTTAACTCCATCAAAGCCAGGCCCAGTGCAAGATTTAGCTTAATCTGCATGTTACCAGCAACACTGACCATGCAGACATCATGATCCAGATCTCAGTCATTAATAGTAGCTTAAAGTAGAGACATCTAAAATAAGAATCTGTAGACTATTCTCCTTTTTCTCATAATGGTCAAATGCTTACAGCTTACATTTTAAGAGGTTGCTTCTTCCGTGCTCCAACCAAGAGGAAGGGAACATTACTTTTCTTTAAAAAAAGCTATGATTCACATTGTTTTCATAATTAAGGAAACAGTCAAATTTTGAAAGCTAAATAGCATGAGTAGAAACACTGAAAAGAACCTCCTAGAAGGGTGGTTTTATTTGTAGTGCATCAGCTGGATGAACTGATAAGAACCCCAGGAGAAATGAGACTCTGGAATTAGGGTGTTCAGGGACTCGTACAGAATTCATTCCTTAATTAGATTAAGGCATAACTCACTTAGGAATTCAAGTTTTGTGTGGAAGAGAAAAGCATCCTATTTATTTAGCCTCAGTCTGACCTTCCTCATGAACTGCCAAGGGGTATCCCTTTTTCCTGTATTTATACACAAGTTTTTCCATACCAGGTGTATTTGGTTTTACTTCTGGCAAGACAGAGTAAAAATGAAGTGTACTGAGAAAGAGAGACAAACGTTTTGCAAGGAAAAAGTTATTTGGAAATGGGCAATGCCCATTACTACCCTGTTTTGGGGAACAGAATCTAGTCCTACTATGGCCCAGTACTTCTACTCCTCTTTGATTTCTTCAGGATGGTTTCATGAAAACCACAGAGAGAAAAAGGTAAATGAGTTTGCCTGTATATAGATAGGACTGCAAAAGCAAGAGATTCAAATGCAAGCAAATTTTATGAAAGATTAGGACAGTTGCAGGGGTTTAGACTTTTTTCCCTTCTTAGATCTTAAAAAAAAAACAAAACAAAACAAAACAAAAAACACCACCACAAAATCTCCAACCTCTTTACTGATTAATAAGCAATGACCATAAATGATCCAAATGCCCCCCAGTAGTTCAGTTGTGGAGGTTCTAAGTTTCTTAATAATAAAATCAGCTTTCTAAACTGTAAAGTGGACTGCAGAGTATGTCCAAATTTCCTTTTGGCTGTAAGGATTTTGTCAGAAAGTGTATTCTGCAGAAAGCTATGAAAACTACCAACTAAAATTTTAGTTCAGATACTTGTGTCCTTTTAAAGACAGTTGTATTTAAAACCACAGAAATACTAAGACCAGGAAGGTCAAAGAAGTTGATCTTTGACACAAAAAGGGTGATAAACTCACTTCATGTGAACTCCACAGTATGTTCAGCCCATAACTGTTGGATGAGCTACAGCATGTATTGCAGAAATATATCCTGATCTTATTGCTTCAAGTAAGGCAAAATGAACTATGTCCTTAGTAAAATTGTTCTAATGGATTAATTTCCCTCAGGATTAAAAAACAACAGATCACTTTCTTGGGGTTGGTTGGTGTGTTTTTTTCTGTCAACACATCAGTAATTTTTTTTTCATGCCTATCTTCCCTACAAAGATTTTTCTCTCCTCATTTTTTCATTTGAAGGTATTCAGTAGGAATTCTATTTAGCTTATAATTGCAAAAGGTATGTACAAGCAGTCAGGCCTGTATCCTACAAATTTTTGTTAATGAGCCTTTAACCTTGTATTTAAAACATATAATGAGGAAAAGAAGAGAGAACGTCAAGTAACTAATGTTGATGTGTTTAAACTGATTTCTTTGGCCAACCTTGAAGAACACAAGGTTTCCTACAGCTGCAAAGCCCTGGTAATTTAAGGGTCTTGCCTGCAGTAGCAAATTAACTTAGATGTAGCTCATATTAGAGACTATATTTGAACTACTTCACATAGAGCCCACTATAGAGATATTCTCTGCTTTCAAAACAAATAGCAGTTGTGAATATCCATCTGTGATTCATGGCAAAGACATCTGAGGCAAAAGTGTAACTTTTCCAAGAGGTGAACTGCAGTTAACTGGGTTCAAGTTGGAAACACTCTGAAGAACTTGAAGGAGTGCTAGTAATCCACACAAACTAAATTGTGTGCATTTAGTTTGATGGCTGGTTAAAGATGTATTCTGCAGTAATCTGGCAAAGGGGAAAAAATATTTTTTTGTGTGAGGCAGTGCTATCCTTTGAACATTCAGTTGGGGGAACTTATTTATCTTTTGGAAGTGCCCAAATGCTCTTTTTCTGCTTCATGTGGAATACTGAACATATTGCACAGGGTTGAAAATAGCACTCATTGTAATTTTAAGTTGATGCCACAGCTAAACAATTTTTTGAGTGATGGATAGCTATGGATGATACACACCTGTTTCATTTAATTATACAGCATTTTATATAGAGTTGCTGCTTGGAAGCACATGCATCAGGACTTGTCTGTCAACTTCTTTAACAATCAGCTGCTCCTTTATATAACCTGCCACAGTACTAAATCTCTTTTGGAGTTAATTATGTTTAAAAAGATTAGATTTAGAGAAGAGTGTGCAGAAAGTAAAATCTGAAGGAGGAATATCTTATTGTACACTGTGACATACAATGGGTGGCAATACTTGATTAGAACTAGAAAGAAGTTGGACAAACACACAGAAGATGTCTGTGCCTCCAGAAAGGATTTTAGATGATAGTAAAATGCTTCCATTTTAGGGAGGAAAGAAGTAGTTTCATAGATCTACAAAAAAAATTTCATGGAAGCAAAGCTGATTCTATAGCTTTGATGTGGCAACCACTGAATATCTGCCTGGAGTCTACATCAGAAATAATTTATATTGAAATTTTATAAGGGGGGTTTTTTTCCATGTGGTGAAATTTATTGTCATCACCAATTTCCTTAAGTTCCTCTATGTTTGTACCATAAGTTTCCCTAAAAGGGAATAACTGACTCCGGTATTTGAAATTTAGCCCACAGTATCAGTTAACTGATCCTTCTTTACTCATCTTTACCTCTATGATGGACGGCCAGAAAAGTTTCCGTAATACTTACTCTAAAAGCCGTGATCTTAACTGTTCGGGAATAAACAATAGCATACATTGAGTAGTTGAACATGTTTTGCTAATGCAATGTAGTGAAATACTACAGTTAAGAAGTAAAGGAAAAGGTTTATAGTGCAGTGAATTATTTCTAGAACTACAGTTGTAGCTGGAGGTCAGCCTGAAACATTCCTGGACATAAACACCAACAAAGAAGACTCAAAGCTTCAGCATCAAAATCATACAACGCAAGCTCAAGAGTCAAAGCCAGTCACTACAGAGTTGTACTTTATAATTCCTGAAGAATCAAAGTAAGAAAGATGAATACTTCTGGTAGAGAGACAAATTATTTAACTGCATAAACATTGGTTTTCTAAGGTGTACAGTCACTTTTTCCAGTGTATAGAAAAAACTGGCCATCCTTGGCTGCCTGCCAGTTACCACAGCTAATCATTTGCTAGCAGGGCAACTTTATATTGTGTCAGAATGAAACTGTGTCAGAAAGTGTCCCAGATCCCAGAAAATATTATCCTTTTAACATATGTTTTTTCCTTTATTTCATTGAGTACATAAAATATCAGTACAAGGTAGGTCTCTGCTAATTCACACATAGGCAAACAGCACACAGGCACATCTCTTAGCTAGAACCTGCTTTTACTAAAACTCCAGGGCATGTGCATGCCTGGGTAGGTTCAGTCAGTCATAGCTACAGCCCCTCTTGTGCTCTTCAAGAGTCCTCTTCATCCGCCCAACACACTTATTGGCTCTGAAGCATTCCTGCCACAGCATCAAGAAAGGGAGAAACTGTTCCTAATGTCAGTAGGTTAATAACTGGTCTGCTGTAGCTACGGTCACTATGCAGACCTCCCAAAGGAGCAGATGCTGAAGGAACAGGCCATCATGGCTAGCCGGTTGCTGTACACTATGTGCAAAATACAGGCATCATTTTGAATCACATGAGAGGAGGAAGATAAAGAAGCAATGATTGCAGTCTTCCTGATTGAGTTTGGAATGTTTACAAAAGCAGAGATTGTGGCTTATGTGTCTGTCTGTGTTGATTGCCTGTACGCTATTGAGCAGAGGTCGTCACAGAAAAGACATTAGCATGCCTAACAAGCAACTCCTCTTAAAAGCTGTCAGTAAATGTAACTATGTATCAGGTAAAGCACCAGTACTACTGTCTCTTTAGAATGTTTTAAAAAAATAAAGATAACCTTTTTCTGCCAAACCTGTAAATATTTAATGATATTAAGTTATTACTGGTCACCACTTTAGCAAGAGATGCTCAAGCCAACTTAGCATCGGCGTCAGCATGTCTGGTGGAGGTATGCTCCATTAGCTGCCAACGGAGAAGTCGCTGTTCTGACACAGTGGTGAGAACATCAGGATTTAAAAAAAGGATTATGTTCAAATGGGCTTGTATGATCTAAAGAGTACAAGAGTAGAAAGAAAGCTGACTTCAGAACAGATGTGGATAGGTGAGACGCCAGGGTCTTTGACTGGTCAAGAAACCATGGACAAAGTAGGCTCTGACAACAGTCTCGCAGCAAGTTGCATCAAGAATGTTTTTCTGCACCTCTGCCTTCTTGTTGTGGTTTTGGTAATTTATCAGCTAATATATGAGGAATTAAGGTGAAAAAGCTTTGAAATTCTTCCTGAAATAGTTGGGCTTTTCCCTCCTATTTTATTTCAGATAGGCTATCCCTCTTATGAATGGCCAAATAATTGTGAGACTCCTTAAAAGCTCATAAATAGAAAAATAGTGAGTGTAGGCATTTAAAAGGGTTGATCACTTTGATTTTATATGGTAAACAATTTCACAGAGAGGGCAGAGATTCAAGGGGATATGGTGAAAAGTAATTATTATGTAGTTCATATGGTAAATATGTTTATAGATACAGTATAAATGCTTAAATCTACTTTTTTTTTTTCCCCCACTGTCCAGGAAGCATTTAATTTCATTCAGTGGGTAGGTAGGAATGGAAGGTATCCAGGTATCTTTGAGGCAGAGAATACAATTTAGTTCTGTTTGCAAGTGGCTGAGGTAGTAAATAAAGAAGCAGGATGTGACATATCATCATTTACTGTCAAATGATCTGTTAATACAGACATTTCTTTAAGATGACTGAAGTTCTGAGAATCTCAAAAAAAGGAAGGGGAGATTGAGGGTGGGGGAGGGGGGAGGAAGGAAGAAAGGATTACCAGTTCTTTATTAAACCTGCAGAGTTTGATTCATGTCTATATTTTGAAAAAAAGAAAAGGCTGTGGGAGGGTGGTTAATTCATTCAAAACAAGGACTTCATTGTAGATATCCTGTTCCTTTTGAAAGCAGCATTAAAACATAAAAACACTGGAGACTCATCATAATGCTTTATCCATCCTTTACAGATGATGATTTGTTCCAAAAATGTTATCATCCCCTGTGGTCCTGTGTTCTCCAGCTGATGACACCATTCATTATGAAATCCTATATAATATTCTGCAGAGTTGCAGCAGCATTTTGAGAAAGACAGTATATATCTAATAAGGTAAACTACCTTGGAAATCAGATTGATGTAAATTTTGTTTTGCTCAGAGAAATATCTCAGAACCTATCCTCAAGATTTATGAAAGACCATTTCTCTTGGAAGTCATCTATTCATTTTTGCAAGGCCAAATCTCATTCTTTAGGTATCTACAGCAGCCTTTCTACTGGTTTCATTTGGACTACTATGTGTTAGTGATTGAATATCAAATACATGGAGTAGAAAGTAGTCTTATCTATGAATATCTGTATTTGCTATTTTGCAATATCATTTATAGCTTTTCCTTTCTTTATATGACATATAAAATGATATCTATCATTATTGTACTTTTTACTGGACAGATTATTTAAACCTGCTTGCTGTGATTCTGATTAAGTCATGGTCTTTTTGTTTCTGCAAGGCATCAGTGCCTCCCACCTTCCAAACCAGATTTCCATTTATATTCTTTTGCTAGTATGTCTACACCATGTGTAACACAGAGCTGAAATAAAGCTGGATTTAATCATATCAAGCCAATTCAGGCAAATGCAGTAAGAATTCAGTTAGAAGATGTACATAAGATTTGTACTCTCCATCAAGACTGAAGACTTACTCTCCCCTCATGTTACAATTGCACACTATTATTTTTACACCACTTCCTAAATTTTAGTTTTCTTTTTTCTCTCTTTCATATTTATGTCTTCTTTGTTTCCCTTTACATCTCTGGAATGTCCTTTTTTTTTTTGCAAATAGTTTCATTTTCTGATTGGTGGATTCAATCTACAACAATTCTCTGCTACAAAATGGGACTAAATATTTTCTATACTGCATGGAGTCATAGTTTAACTCCATTTAACTGCACTGAAAGAGTGCACTCTACCTCTGTGAGAATCCTCTGAAGTGTGCTGCTCAGCTCTTGCTCAAGTTTGCACTCAGAGGAAACGTGTCAATAAAGCAGCATATTTGTATGCATTATGTGCCGTGTGGGGGTGGTGTTTAATGAATTAAATTAGCCATTAAAAGATTCTCTGTGGTTTCAGTTCAAAAATTATTCTTCTTTTTCATCCCAGTGCAACTGCATTGCTTTGCTCCTCCTTCCTGTGGAGTTGTTGGGGTATTTGTCTGCAACATGGACTTGTCCACCATGCAATGGCTCATGGTGCAGAAATGCTGTAACTAGTGCCAACTTCAAATGATATAGCAACTCAGCTTGGCAGAGGACTGTGTGAACACAGTAGAGCAAGCTCTGACAGCAATACAGAGCACCACTGCAGTGCTATACCCATGCTAATAAGCCTTGTTCCTCAATGAGTCTCATTCACTCTCAGAACTTTGTGTGATCAAGACTGCAGACAATCAACTCTGTGTATTTGGAGTAAACTACAAAACAGAAGTCTTGAGAAGTATGTTAAATTTGTGTCATGCCACTAATAGTTTTCATTATCAATATAATTTATCAAGAAAAGTAAACCACATGCAATACTGCAGGAATGGTGTTACAATATCATCAGTGAACATGATGATAATCCATGTAGAAAATATTTAATAAAGCTAAGCCATTTTGTATTATTTGCATTATTTAAAGCAAGTTTGTGCCTAAATATCTTATAGTTAAAAGAGACACTATCCAGGCCAGTGAAATATATATGATTTCTGTCACGTTCAAAGGTTCTGCTGTAACTATTCTCTCTACCATCAAAAACTTAATAATGCTTGGCTCCATATACAGTACTCTTAATTCGTTAGTCTCAAAGTCCTTTTCAGAGTGGGAAGTAGTTTGTGCCATTTCCAGATAGGGCAAATTTGAAACTAATTAATATTCCCAGCACCTCATGAAGCAAGCAGTAATAATATTCCCATTGTGCTGATGGGATAGCTAAGGTACAAAAAGACTAATTTATTTGTATAAAGTCACTCAGGAATCAATTTCAAATAGGAGAGTAAATAACTGATTTTTTTCCCCCAAAACAATGTTCTAACCACAAGACATTCTCTTTTTCCTCAATAATAAAGTTAAATATGTGAAGTAAAATAATGAAGTTGTTCTACAGATTAAATTCACAGTAATAACAGATGTTCAACAGTTTTTAATTTCTCTTTTTGAGTAATGTGGTTTGTGTACTGCCTGAAGCAGGATTTAATATGTCTCATTACCTTATCAGACAACTAAGCTTCTGTCAAAACAGGCAGATCAGGAATTAATGAAAACATTTCTCTGTACAGTTCTGTGATTATAGTACAGACAGATGTATTTTAATTTCTAAGCATTTAAGTTTCACATCCATAGATTTCAGTCTTAAACTAAAATCAGATAAGAATACAGGCTAAAGCTCGCTTCACGTCTGAAAATCTGATCTTCTCATTAGAAGGAGTGAATCCACACACAGACCCATATAAATACTCATTAATAATCACATTTCCCAAAACCCCTATCACAATTGGCATTAACCGAAACCTTTCGTTGTTGACTAGTCTCAACAGCCAGCACAGGGATACACAACAAAAGTTCTTACAATCCACACAGGAATACTTCAAAAACATGTTTAAATCAGGAGGATTAGTTAGGTGCCTAAACTTTGCTACTATACTTACAAGAATTTGTATGACCTTGACTAACCTATCTTCTTTCTTGTCTCTCCTTGTAGGCCTATGTCCTTCAGTATTGCATAGTGTTCAAATCCGTGAACTGCGCTTGGGGTAAAAAGGACGATAAATGTTCCTCAGGGCATTTTGCTATCATCATGAACAGGAGCAAACTTGTAGTCTGGAATTACCTGGTTTGGTTCATACATTGCATGTAATTTAGGAACAGTGTCAAAGGCTAGTGAATTCTGTAAATGGCTACAAAATATAACCTTTTAAATAGGTGCCTTTTAATAAGAACTACAGGTGGCAAGTTAAACCTTAGGTCCTCAAAATCAGCGTTTGGGAGGTGCCCCGCTCTCTATTGATTACAGAGAGAACCAGAAACATTTGGGTTGTGTTGTTATGAAGGCGAAAACTTTGGCTTTATTCTTCAGACGTGTCTGCGTGTAATAGAGTTGATGGCTGTCAGCCTTCACAGAGACATGCAGTTAGCCGTACTCGTAAGAATAGACTTAGTTTGAAGTGTGGGGAGTGGGGGATATTAATTGTAAAACTGCTTCTTCTCTAGTCCAAGTTAGGATTGTTGGTACTGGAATCTGTAAAGCCTTTACTGACCTGATTTTTTTGTGGTTCTTGCACTTCTGTTTGAGCAATCTCCCCTTTTTCTAGCCATGTATTCTTTCCTGCATTATCCCTCAGATTATTTTGCAGCAAATGCTTGTACTAGTACACAGACGGATGTAATGGGAAACTAATCTGACTAAAATATAGTTCAATCTATCCTCTCCTTTCCTCCTGCTCAAAAAAAGAATTTATTATGCTGGCACAACACAGATAGCAAGAGTTAGAGAGATACTGACTGTATATGCCCATCCTGTCACCAAAAATACTTGTTCAATAACTGCTTCAGCCTGCATGGGTCAAAACCCATTCCAATCTGCCTTTAATACAGTACTTGTGGACCTGGTATTCAGCTACTTACTCAACGTGAAAAAAGTGCACTGATCTCGGTTCCCTTTCAACTTTTCATTGTTTTTTGATAGCTTGAAAATTTTCAGTGCTTCACTCACCTTTAATGCTACAAGGATATTAAGAATTGGAGGCTACATACTGATGCAAGTAGTACTTCCCAGATATATTGCTTCCAAGGACGACAACAGAAGAAAGAACACCATGTACCTAGCCTAAGGAGATATCTACCCTCCACCTAACGCAGTTAAATCAATTGATTGGATTTTGGGAGACGAAGAAGCATGGATGTTACTTTTTTCTCTCATTGCAATAAGGGAAGAGGCTGAAAAAAGCAGAGAGGATGGCAGGTTACAGCATATTTAAGAATCAAAGATTTGTTTCACAGGGGGTTTTTTTGTTTATCAAAAAAAACTGATTAGATATTTTGGACGAAATTTCTCCAACATTGTTAGGCGTTCTCCTGGGGAGGAAATTAATTAGTAAACTGAAGCATTTAATTATCCTGAAGGTAGGACTCACTATTCTCTTTCAGAAACATGTTTCATTCACAGTCTCTTCCCAATGTATGTAAAAATAAAAAAATTTTTAACTGTTTATTTATACTACACCTATAGTGGAAGAAACAGCATTAAAATCATTCTTATTTCTTTATTTTAAGACATGTTGAGTCCATGTGTTCATCCAGTTCCAGACAGCTGTTTAGAAATTTAACTGTCTGGCTGTTGACCAAAATAAATGGAATGCCCTTGGCATAACATCCTTGTAAAATCTGTAGTCATGCACCAAAATCGATAAATCTTCAGGACAAATGAAGAACTGAGCTTCATGTTTGCAAGACACCTTAAAAAACATGTCCTCTGCTTTTCGGCCTTCCCCCAACCTTAGAATTTAATATATGTGTTGGTTCCAAGTAGCTAGAGTATTCACTTTAAATCCAAAGGTCACAGCACTGCAGCTTGATAACATACCATTCTTGATTGCTGTTTGAACATAACAAAATATGCTGTTTGGCATAATCAGAAGTAGAAAACCAAAACTATAGACCACAATAAAGTCTGCCTGTAATAATCTACAGTCTTTAAGAAGAGAGAAAACATATGCTGTGATTTCAGTATTCTCAGCTTCACTGGGGTGCACCAGCAAATGACATTTCCTTTCTTTTACTTTTCAGTCCAGTCATTTTATTAATATTTAATTATAAACCTGCAAATATAAAATGTAGAATTTGCTCTTCAGCCTTTCCAGATAGTCTGGATGCTGCTGCAGCATTGTATGGCTTTATGAGGGCTTTACACCACCCACTGCAAAGCCCCTGCCTGCAGGCACTCAGCCATCTCAGAGGGAGTGGATGAGATAATAAGCATGACCAAAACTTTTAGTCCTCCTGGGATACAGCTCTGTGTGAAAATCCTGAGGAACACTTTCAGCAAAGAAATCCAGTCAGATGGACTCAGAGTAGCCCTGTGGCTGCTCCAACTATTCCAATTGGATTACAAGGAGAATAGGAAAATGCAAGGAACTAAGGAAAACTCAACCATCTTGTGAGCAAGGTACAACTATTCTGAGATTAAAGCTGGTTGCAAAAAGTTTCAGCTTCCTTTCAAACAGTTCTCTCCGAGATACTGAGGCACACACAGTGTGACTAACAGACATACCACCTCTATATGTCAATCATCTAATGCAGTTGTTATGGCAAAAAAAAAAAAAAATCAATGATGGAAATGGTAAGTGTTCCATTTCACTGGACAGCAGTCACAGAGAGGGTGATGCTGCAGCCATTGAACTCTTCCATATAGGAGGCTGACATAATCAGAAAACAATACTAAAACATTTTAAACCCCTCACTGCCTACCACTTAAATGCAGTACCCTGAGACATTTGGTTTCTGGGTACTCTAACAGATCTTCTCACTAAATGGTTGTTTACTTTTAAATCACTGGACCCATACAAAGTATGGGATATTTCCAGAAATAAAGTAGGAATTACTGGTGAAGCTGGGTGAGGTGCAGAGTTGTGTGCAGTGGGAGACAGGAACTATGCAGAAGCTTCCAGTGGAAAGACTGAGGTAGTGATTTTGGCCCTGCTAATTAACTCCCCGTGGTATTAAGGAAAAGTTTTCTCCTCCCTGCAGTCAATAAAATAATGAGGATATGGTTATAAAAGTCCTGCACAGCTGGCATACCACAGAGCTTAACAGATCAAGGAGATGTGTTCCAGTGGTCCAAATCCTTTCTCTACGCCCATCTGATAGTCTTTAAATACTTAGCAAAAGCTCATGCACATCGTTGAACACCACTGAATGGTCTCTGAGTTTGGTAGATAATGCACCCATAGTACCCAAGTGACTGTATGAAACTTAAGCCAGAGTTCAGGATGCCTGCTGCAGTAGCTTCCAATCCCCCCACTAAAGCCAGATCTGCATGCTTCGTGGCTCGTGCATCCAGCACCCACTTACTGACATGTCCACCACAATAGCACAGGTCTTTCTGTGCCCAGGAGTACATCCACAAACAGCTCTGAAACCCATGTGCCTGAGCTGTGACCTCTTCAACAGCCACCAGAAAGCAACCAGAGACAATGGTTATATTGGTCAAACGGTAGCAGATTGGCCAAATTTAGTGTCCTCTGCCACACCAGGAGCCAGACCTCCCAAATTGCTCAGCAGCATCTATAACCTGTAATTTATACTATGAAGGGTGCAGATTTTCAAATAAAAGGGCTCTGCTGGTTGGGAAAACCTGGGCTCAGATGTAGAGGCCTCCTTGCCTAGGTCTTGTCTTCATGCGCTCTCCCATGGCTGACAGATGCACAGCATGTGTTGCAAGGAGCTCTGTAAGAATTTGGTGCAAAGAGGGAAATAGAACATTTCAGCAGATTTTGCTGTTGTAACATCAAAGCTGTATTACAAGTTTTCATGTTTTATGATGTCCTTTACATTCACTGCCCTGAAGCCTTAGAAGTTGAGCACATTAATGTGACGACTGCCTCCAGCTGCTGCTGGGGAAGCTAAGAAACATATAACTGATGGTGCCCGAGTCACCTGTTCAAAATAAACAAACATTATATGTTTAATGCTGTAAAGATAACAGGTTAAGTAAACAATACCTATTACATTTTTTTTACAGCCTAATTTGCTGTGTGTGCATAGGCCTCTGCGTTACAGAATCTTTTGCAATGAAACTGCAGTCTGTGTGAGTAAGAAGGCAAATTTCTTACCTGACCAGCATTTGATATAGCAGCCAGATAACAATTCTCCAATTATCTTGTCCTAGAGTGTTTTGGATGAACTAGAGAAGTTTTGGATAACTGTCTTTTCTATGTGTAATATGTAAGAGTATGTTGGGGAACAATGTTTTCAGGTCGTTGCCTGGAATCAGATTTGTTCTTGTCCACAGTTTATCAGCAGAATCGTGTGGCTGCCTAACCACAATATACTCACATGCAAGCACAATATGCAATCCACACACAAGTGCCACCCGTTTTGTCATTTCACAGCAGGTGGTAACAATACCTCACACTAACTTGCAAGGCCAATTAAATGACCAGTGTTACTGAGCTAAGAAAATACCTTTTTTTTTTCTTTTTCTCAAAATAGAGGAAACAACTGACAGAATCAAACTGGTTTTTTGAAGAAAACAGCTATTTGCCAGTAATAGAAATTAGACATTATAATGGATAGCCTGATCATTTATAAAAACAAATTCTTCTCATTTGTGATTGACAGTACAAAAATCTATTAATCTGAAAAATTCAGCAGATCAAAGGAAATCTGTTTTTCTTTTTCCTTGCAGTAAGTTTGTTTTGTTCATAAAGTGCCATTTAGTATAACTTAACTTTATAGGGCCACACTCACACATCTTCGTGATATTTTATATGTTATAGCTTCAATTCTGACACTTGTTTAAGGATCCTATAAGTAATTCATGAGGGGTGAGAGAAATACAGTGAGGTGAATTATTTTTTTCCTATGCTACAAACTGATTGTGAAATTATCCTGCTGAACATCCTCTACAAGAAAATGGATTTGTGTGGTCCCTTAACCGCTGACTCGAGTGCTTGCTACCCACCTTTAAATCACTTCCAGAAAATGGACAGACATGAGTGTTTAATAGTTCCTCTGCTACCTATCTCCATGCTGCAAAACTGTTGTAAATTCTGTGTTTTCAAGGTTCTCCAAACCCAGATTAAGATCAGCAAACCCAGACTTTTTTAATTAATTGTGAACTGATGTATGAACATATTTTATGGACAGCTTTTCTATGCAGGCAAAGACAAAATGTTTTGAAAGGAACATTAAGTAGTAAATTGTTCTTCTGCCAACCTGTTCAGCCCTGTCCTTCTGTGCAAAGCTTGGAAGCGTGGAGCAGAGCACGCCTCCCTCCCCTCAGAGAGGACAGCAGGGATGGGAAATGATCCATCCCCCCTGGAAGCTCATCCCCACCCCAGGCTCTCCCAACACAGCAGCTGAAGGGAAGAGGAACACCAAGTCCAATCCAGCAACTCAAACTGGCCCCGGGGCAAAGGGAGCATCTCCTTTTCCACAGCCAGCACTTGACAGACCACGGTCCAGCTCACAGGCAGTGAAAGCTTCGCTTATTAACCTTCTAGGCTTCCCTTGAAAAACATGTCTTTCTAAAGCAGGGAATGTTGGGGAGGGGGGGGGCGTTAAGCTATTTGTGTTTTTATAAGGCTAGAAGGTACGGAGACTGAACTGACCTGCCTCACTGTCCGTCTATATGCCTGTGGCTTGGGGGACATCTTCGCTGAAGTCAGAGCTTGGGAAAAGAAATCTGAAAACACCAACCAATAAACACAAGTGACACCTCCTTCTTTATAGACGAGGTCAAACAATGTATCGCTTTAATAAATAATGGCTATTTTAATGGCATTTTTTTAATTGCACTGGCAAAGGTAGGAAGGAAAAATACGTTATTCTGAAAGGGACCAAATATAGATGTATAAACTACTGACCTGCTAAAGCGTATTTCAACTGTTGGGACTAGACAATGGATTGTCTCCAAAATATAACTCAGTTTCGAAAAATGTATTATAGTTCCCTTTTGTGCTATCTCATTTATAGTTAGCTAGTTATGATAAATAGGTGGTATTAATCTTTATAAGTAGATTGTATTTTCTGATAGGACAGCTTACCTGCAGAACCTGACAAATTCCACCATGCTGGTTGTATATTGGCAAGACTTGTAATTATCTTTATTTCACAATTGAATTCCTTATCACTGATGCTCTTCCTTTATGAGTCCCTACCCTCCAAAAATTTAAGACTTTAGCTTTCCAGTAGTGTACTCTGCATTTATTGGGATTGCTCAAGCTGTGCCTTGGAAACATCTTTTTTGTTTTTCCTTCAATAATTGTGGTTTTTAGCTCATCTATTTGACCATTTTGAAGTCGGTGCAAAGAACTGTTCAGATCTGATATTTCACATCTATGTCTCTCTGGTTTAAATGGTTGTAAAGGAACAAGATAGAAGACAGTATCCATGGCAGCTTTTTTTCTTGTGATAATCCAGTATTTGCATAATAGCAATATTTTTTTCCAAAACACTGCTTAGCCAGTGGAGCAGAATGGTCTCTTCTTTTCACAAAAAATCTGCAGGGATAGTATTTGTGCCGGGTTGTCAGCTTGCTCATAAAAAACGCACAACTTCATTGGACTTCCACTGAAATGCACAGGCAGACTTCTGAACTGAATAACTCAAGACCTAGTGCTTGGTATTTTTACCATCCTCTTTTACCAGAAGAAACAGCTTTTTGCAAGTAAGATAATCTTAGTGACTGAACTCCCATTAATTTCCTACTCCTTTAACCTCCTAGAAACTCAGCATTTCCTGTCTTGGAATATTTTATCTGTTTTCTTTCCTCCATCAAAACCTGTAAAATTTAAATTCTTTAAAATAGCCTTTTTTTTATTTTACTTCAGTTTCAACAAAGTTATCTACTGTAACAACAGGATAATAACCAATAAGTTACAAATTAACCTGAAGTTCTGTAGCTCATACTGTTTAATTTACAAGTTTATGATCCATAAAATGTTTAGCATGTTAACTTATTTTTGCAACTAAGTGCCTTCTATAAATAAATGCGACTTTACATTGTGAGAAGTTCTGATATCATCCACTATCTCATGCATTTGGCAACTTTGATCAGAATGGAAACCCAGTGCTGCAGGTGCAAATGCTATATTGCTTTCTCACCTTCAGGAGGATTTGGCCTACATTTCATGCGCTTCAATATAAAATAGAATTGTCTAGTACTTTTGGTTTTTTCCTTGACATATTTAAACTGCATGGTTCTCATGTTAATAATGGTTTTTGATTTTCCCTGATTTGCACATTTTATAGCTACAGCAATGAGTGGCATTTATCTAATTTTTGTTTGGTTTATAGTTAGGACTAATTTTTTTTTAACCTTCCTATCTATTTTTCTTTTAATAGTGATTAATTTTAAGAGTTTGGTGGGAGAAATGTCATGTGCTTCCTTATCACTGATTCTGACTGGGAAGTTGCCAAAAGTAACAATGATTTCCATTCAGTAGTTTGTATTTCTTATATGATTTTTGTTACAATTAAAAAGAGATTTCTTCCTACCCTATTTCCTTGATTTTGACATACCTCTAGCGTTAAACTGGAAAATACATTGTTTAAAAAAAAAAAACAAACAACTAACATTTCATATGTCTGTTTTAATTTTAGGTAGGAGCCAGCCCTCTCACATCAACAATTAAACAATTAAAATTAAACAATTATTAAACAATTAAAATTTAGGGTGTGTGCATCCTTAGAAGATTGGCACCTGGAAATATAGATCTCCAGTTGTATCTCTGGTCTCGTTAACTACCTTTACATGTGCTTCCCTGTGCTCAGAGAACTGTTTGCAGGAATGGAAACTTTGTGCTGATATACAATAGCATAGCTGATGTAGCTGACTTGTTAATGAGGAATTTTTTTCATAAAATAAAAAGAGAGCTCTTGTGCTTTGATTTATGCTGAGCCAGTATGAAATTCCTAGATCAAAATTCATACAAAGCAACACTTCTTGTACTTTTTTACTTAAGCAGCTTTCTCTTATTAAATGTCTTTTCCACCACAACTACAGGTTTCTTTTTATTAGGAGAATGTGACCACTGGCTCCCCAAAAGGGAAAGGCTTGTTTCCATATTGCTTTCCAGACCACTCCCTTCACTGGGAATTAGGTTGCCTGCTTGCAACAGTAGAATAATTTTGAGCTCATGTGAAAAAGCCATTTGCATCTTGGATGGATTTCACAAAAATTTAGCTCACTGGGTAATAACCAGATTAAACAGGCCATTCTGCATCTCATAAGGCGTGACATAACGGATTCCATATTTTTTTAATCATCTGCATCTTGTCTAATTGCTGTGCCAATTAGACAAGATGCAGTAAGACTGAAATGCATGGATATGTTGATTTAACAAATACATGCAAGTAGCTGTCATTTTATTGTCAAAATCCTGTACTTTAGTTAGCTGCATTGACAACATAGTTGTCTCTCTAGATTGGTTACTTTGTAAGTACACATTCAACACGCTCACTTTGCTTGTTCAGTAGAGGCATATGTATCTTTTGATAGTGTCTGGATATGTTGTTCTTGATAATTGTTATATGCTCTTGAACCACACAAGTAATTTTATGTAGAGCTCATCAAAACATTTCCAATGTTTTGTTCAAAAAGTCTTTCTGTACATTTTTAATGTGTTTGTCTTCCTTTTCATATTTCTACAACTAAATAATAAGTATTCAATTAGATTCAAATAAAAAACTTTTTTTTTTTTTGGTTCATTCCCTGTTTTTTTTCCTTTTCTTCCTGGTTTCTTCCCCATCTTTTCTAGTGAAAAAAAGTCAGGAGAAAATTACAAGGATTCCTAATAAAATGAAAGCTGAAGTTTTCTGTTCAATCAAACCTTTAATATTTCTTCACAGAAAACTATTGTCTTTTGCTTTCCTTTTTTTTTTTTCACAGATTATGCCCCCTTTCATTAATTTAAGCAATTCAGCATGTCATAGTAGTGTTCATTAGCAGGGACTCTGAGGCCATGATTGCACTGAGGTGGTCTAATTAGAAAGAACAAAGGCAATGAATACCCAAACTTGTATAAGTCAGTAGTGTTACAAATTCTATGTCAAACAAAAAAGAAAAAATGCTTTTACTCAGTGATGTATATTTAATATTATTTTGGCTGTGCTAAGTGCATGAACAAAAATCTTGACTTGTGGACCAGTATTCAATTTCTAAACTCACTGGTGAGAGCACCAACACACCTTTTGGACAACAGTTGAAGCAGTATCTGCCATCAAATATCAAACAGTCAACCAAACAGGCATCTAGAAGACTTCTTCCTGCCAAAGAATGTCACTTTAATTTTCTTTAGGTTGATGAGAGTCTTCATAGATTAAACACAGCAATTAATTAATATGTCAGACAGCCATTGGGGAAAATACAAAGTTTGATACATCTGGGTCTGAGATATCTGGGACTAACAAAAAGGAGATAGTAGGAATGAATGCACAACACCACCTCAAAGTCCCTCCCCAAGGACACAACACAGTTGATGGCGGAGGCGAGGAGGGCTGGGGGCTGAGCCCACCTCGGTCATACAGCTGCGAGCCCTAGGGTACCAGATGCCCCACAGCTCAGCTCCAGCCCCTTGGCTCCTCCTGAGAGCAAGGAGTAGATTCACCCAGTGGTGGTTCCCATTCAGCTAAAGGAGAATCCACAGCTGAGTCAATAGCAATGGGCTGGAACGAAAGGTCAGCACAAGGCCGAGCAGTACCATCAAAACTCCTCGGTCTCTCTTTGCCCTGGGGAGCTTGTAGATGAAGGTAAGTAATGCTGTTTCCGTGCTCTGCCCCAGTCTGTGGTCTGACTGATTGGGGTCCAAGAAATTTGAGGATATAAAACCTTGTTCCAAGAAAAGGTGGGTGAAATGCCGGGTGAGAATTGGCAAAGATATTAGTGCGCAAAGTTATGTTCCTGGTTAGGGTTAGACCACAGCATGTTTTAAGGTTTCTACCTTCTTTACCTCCCTATGAGGGTATTGCCAGAGTATACCAGGAACAAAAATACATTTAAAGTCTATAAACAAAAATAGGAGTGTAAATGTTTTAACAGCAGCATAAATGTTTTAATCTGGACAGTTACTAAGCTGTAGCCAATTCTTTCTCCATAGTGATAGCCTCTGGAATCTGATTGTTTCATTTTTTTAATCCTGTTTATCCTATCCACCTGTGGCTTTTCTGTTTTTCGGTGTAAACTGAAGTGTTGTGCATTGTCTTTAATTGTTCTTCTAGAACAATTTAAAAAAAAAAGGCATTTTTTGCTCATGTTACTGTTCTTCTCATAATTATGTCTGAAGCTCTGGAGAACATAAAAATTGCCTAAATATTTTCCTCAGAGTCAACCTGACTGTGATTCTTCAGATTAAGCCACTGGTTATCCATTGTGGTGCCTTTTCCCCTTTTAGATCTCTGGTTCAAATGCAACGACCTTTGAATCACACATGCTTTGTGCTACCATTTGGATGATTCCTCAGCTTTGAGAGGAAAAACTGGTACAGACCAATTCCCATTAGATGTTTACATCACAGAAAACACCCGCATAACTTGTACTAGCTATGACCACACATAATTTTTTTCAGGCTTAATTAAAGAGGTCTGGAGATGGAATGGGATTAGCCACAGCCTTTGAGGAAGTCTTGTGAGTTGATGTTGAAGCACTTTTGCAGGGTAGCAGAGAAAAAATCCCCTGCATTCCTCTGCCTTGTGGTGTATTTGATCTGTGGGCAAAACAAGGACTCTAATTTAATTTTACAGTGTGCTGTGATATTTTTATGAAGGGCGTGATGCGTTCGCTATTTGAGGTTATTTCTCTGTTTCTTGGGTTGTCAGTCTAACACCTTTCACAGGCATTAAATCCTCATTTAAAACATGGAAAGCCAAGATATAGAGGATAATGTCCAAATATCAAGCACTATCAGACAAGAACTGAGAGGAGGTTTTGCTATTCAGCTGTGTCCCTGTCCCTTACCTTATCTTATATAAAACTTTAAAGAAAAAAGAAGTTTGGGATTTTTTTTTTCCTGAGAATCTCATTTTTCAGTTAAATCCTAATGTAAACAAGGAGAAATACTGTCCAAAGACCATTTATACTTCTTTTTTGCTGACTGAATTCTGCTCTGCCCAGCCACCATCTCTTCCTTTCTGAACCATGTTTGAGTAGGATGAGAGTGATGAAAAGCCTTCTACAGCAAAAGCCATTTGACAGCAGCAAACAAAATCCATTTCTGTAGGAACACTCTACCTGCAGTTTCTACCTCCTTTCCTCCTCTCTCTCCTCACTGTTTCAGAGAGTGCCTGCTCAGTGACCTGCCCCTGTGTCTTAGGATATTTGCTCTCCAATATTTGGTAGCATAATTTATTTCTAAAATCATGTTGTTCTGTTTCAGTCCTGGAAGAGACAAAAAATGGCAGATGCTGCTTTGTAGATTTCAAACTTTTTCCCACTGCTCTGTTCTTTCCCTTTAAATGACTTCAAGTGATTGAAAAATGGACCAAGTCCTCTGACATCTACACTACTTACAGGCTTGAAGAAATAGGTAGTATCCATCCTTGAATAAGATGTAAAAAGATAAAGCATTTCTATATACTTCTCCTTGACTCCATTTGAAAACTGGATGTCAGAATCAACATGTAAACTTAATAAGAGGTACGTATTTTTTAGACGAATTTTAATAAAGTGAAATCACCAAGTGTATGGAAAACATCTGAGCACAAACCATTTGTATCAAAGCATTAGTGCCTTTGCACTCACAGAAAAAGAGGTTCTTCAGCACACAGGCTCATAACATTTCCAGAAATAGTTCCACCCTGAAATTAGTGGGTTAGGAATTGAGCACTCTCAGCACAAGAATGTTTTACCAGTTCCACTTATGATACAATCTGCAAAGATTCTGCTTGATACAGGGGAAAAAGCAAAATGAAAAAAACAAAGGCTATTCGTGCATAACCAACAAAGAAAATAAACATGAAACAATAAACAAGTATAATCAGGAAATATTGAATAGCTAATCAAAATGTTATGTATTTAAAGAGAAAAAAACACTGAAAGACATGGTGGTGGGCCAGAAATGTTAAACAACAGTGCCTCGTCTTTATTGCTGAATACCTGAGAATAAAGATGTTACTATTGAAAAGTTATAACTGTGAAAATTGTTACTGTTTAGCAGATAAAAATTGTAAACTTCAGGCCTAGTTAATATTAGAAAATTTCAGATTTTCATTTGTAGTTTTTCTACATAATTCTAAACGTGCCATATTTCAGCAAAAAGTGCTTAAATATATAACACATGTGAAGTTGGAACAAAATACATACTGCTTGCTTACATTGCAAAAGGTGTTTATTTCATTGTTTTCACACCCTGAAAAATGAAAACAGATTATCTTGAAAGTGAGCCCTATACCCCTGTTCAGAACAAGCCTTTATACACAGACACACACAGTCTCATTAATACATTGAATGGATTTACTCTCTCACAAATATTTCATTCAAAATTTTCTTGATATTGCTTATTGAAATAACTTTTTACTAGATAAGGGGGGAAATTCTACTACTTTTTCTGAAAAAAATCAGTTGAAATTGTCCATGGTATTTACTGAAATGGCATAATCAGTTATGAAAGTTTCTCTTCCAGTCCACTTCATAATAAACTGTTGCTTGCGAGCTAAAAATTTTGACCAGATGCACTTTTTCTTATTTGTTAACTCAGTGACTGTAGAAAAACAATTTGTAAGTATACCTCATTGTATGTGAGCTTTAAATCGGCATAGCCAGCATTTCCAAACCAAGATAGAATAATGTGTTGAACAACACTTGCCTTCTTCATAACTCTTTGATTCTTCAATAGTTGGATCAGCTTCTGTGCAACAGCCTGTCATGTCATATACCCACACGCATTTAGCTGGCTTAAAACTCTGGATTACTGGCTAATTAATGTCATATATTAGGTCTTCTTTCATGCAGAAGGCCTTCATACAACTCAGAGACAAATTTTTAAAGCCTCTTTCCAGATCTGTAGCACAGAAATACCTAAAGAAGCAAGATAAAGATCTGGTTTAATGTTTTTCAAAAAGATTGCAGCTATGGCTGTTTCAGGTGATCACAAGGACAGAAGAAACAAACAACAAATGAGCCACCCACCTAACAAATGTTTATACTGACTTTTTTCCTCTTCCTTGGACAGGTTGTTAGAGTCCAAACAGCACCTTAGTGCAGATTGCTTCAAGTCACATTCAGGTTCCCATTTCCTTCCCACTAATGATCAGGTAACATCTTCCTGGGCAACGACCCACTGAAATGCAATATTAGGGAGGCGTTTCATGTATTTTTCAGGCCCAATGGCCCATTTTTGCAGTCGGAAACAAGCGAAAGACAGCATCATATTTCACTAGCAAGCTCTCTAAAGACTTTCACCAAGGGATTTGGGAACATGTAGGTATCTATAGGCCACAGTTCAGGAACTATTTCTTAAGCTTTAAAATACTCCCAATCTACCTACTTTTTCTCACCAATATCTTAACTATAAGGTGTGAAAGAATCTCTCATCAGAATTTCAGAAAGTCCATTCAAGCACTGCAAGCCTGTTTGAACAGCCTGGACATTGTCAGCTGCTGCTTTGAACTCACCCACAAGGGCTTCAGTTTCTTTCTTCCTCTAACTAATGCTCAGTCAAACTGCTGGAATCTCTTGTTCTTCTTGTACTCCCCCTCCTCTTCCCACAGCTCTGGCCGTTTGAACAGCGCATATAAAGATACCTTTGTTACTCTTTCTGGAAAAGGAACAGCTTCTTCAGTGTTGTAGTTCTTTGAGAATTTATCCAGTTCGAGTTTTTATTTGGCCCTTGTAAAGAAGATCACCACCTTAGCAACAGAGCTAGTGTCCATTGACAAAGGTATTTAAAGCTTCCTTACTTAGGCTAGCAGGTCAGAACTCACAGTTCTCCCTTTCTCAAAAAAAGAAGATTAAAAAATCTTGCTCTATAATTAAGAAAAGCATAAGGCTGTTTCACCAAGAAGAAGCATATAGTAGTAAAAGCTACTAAAAGCATCAAAAGGTATAAAAAGCCATACCCAATAGAGAAACAAATGTGGTGTATATGACTTCGCTGCTTCTGCAGCTGATAGTCTGAAGAAACTCAGCTGTGATTTCTGACATAACCATAACTGTAAATCTGAAATGCCAGTTCCATGTTAGAGCCTGGATGTAATCTCCCTGCATTGAGCTGCTGAGCCACTTCAATGCCCAACGGTTGCTACATCTATGCAGTGACTGCTCTTATCTCTACATCTTGGTGGCTGAAATGCCAGAGTTAATTTCATGAAGCAGCTCCTTCCATGAAGCACGTAAGGAAACATTTTCAAAATAATTTCTAAACACAGAGTTTCCAAATCAGTAACAAAGCCTGACCTTGGTATATTTCCAAGAAATATACTAGTATTTTTGTGGCCAGCTTTAACATAAACAAAAACCATCTTTGAGAAAGCCTTTCCAGAGGCCGAACACAGGTTATTTGAAAGGCTGAGGCATCCGTGTGTTGTATCAGTTAGAAAGCAACCTGAGTAATTACAGTGTTTTATTCCTACAGTTCCTACCATGTCTGTTTTTCCATTCCACTGGCAGATCGATGTCATATTTCATTTCACAGACATCCCATATGCACAATAATTTGTGTATCTTTCAGCTGACTTTATGGAGTGAACTGATTTAACTTTTCCTCAGGAAAAGACATCATAAAAGTAGGTGTTGGTATGCTGTGTCCAAGTGTTTTTCCTCAGAGCAAGCTATAGCTGTTCCTGCAGGCTCTAGAGGGCCCCCACTGCCCCCAGTTCCTATACTAGATGTGACATCACATGGTATGGAATACACCGTTGGCCACTTTGGGTCAGCTGCCCTGGCTGTGCCAATTTCTTGTGCCCCTCCAGCTTAACTCTATCCCAGCTGAAACCAAGAAGATAAGAACAGAGTTAAGATTCATGTCAGATTTAACCTAGGGAAATTTGTTTTCTTCCACAGAATTTGTTCTGCTCAGCATTGAGCACTGGGTAGCTATTTCAGCACTTTACACATCTCAGATAATCTAATATGGCTGTTGGGTCAGTATTTATCTAATATGCCATGAACAATATTTCAGTCTTCTGTAACAGTATCACATTCTTTCTTTCTTTGATTGCTGTCACTGAATAATTAGGCTTTTCTAAATTTTATGCTAGGCCCATAACAAATGTTGAATGCAAAATTTGATGTTTCCGATTAGCAGTGGAGCCTTTACAACTAGGTGGAAATACAGACTACTAAAAGACTGGCTTTCCAAGCAAGAGCTGTTCACACTGTAAGACTTATCTCTTTCTTGTCAAAATGCTGGGTTTGGGGGTTTTGGTTTTGTTTCAATTTAGAATAGTTGAAAAGGTCTTGAAAAGAATTTGGAAAGATCTTGTCCTTTTTTAAGAGAAGCTGTCAGGTTGTCATGGTTTAACCCCAGCCAGCAACTAAGCATCACACAGCTGCTCACTTGCTCCCCCCCCACACCCAGTGGGATGGGGGAGAAAATCAGGAAAAGAAGTAAAACTCGTGGGTTGAGATAAGAACAGTTTAATAGAACAGAGAAGAAGAAATTAATAATTATAATAACACTAATAAAATGACAGCAGTGATAATAAAAGAATTGGAATATACAAATGATGCACAATGCAATTGCTCACCACCCTCTGATTGACACCCAGTTAGTCCCTGAGCAGCAATTCCCCAGCCCCCACTGCCCCCAGTTCCTATACTAGATGTGACGTCCCATGGTATGGAATACACCGTTGGCCACTTTGGGTCAGCTGCCCTGGCTGTGCCAATTTCTTGTGCCCCTCCAGCTTAACTCTATCCCAGCTGAAACCAAGACACAGGTACAAGGAAGCTTCTCAATCTCTTCCATCTTGAATGTTGCTTTGATACGGATTTGGTGATTCAGACTCATGGTTCAGTACAACAGTTTAATTTCTTCTACCAACAAGGTGGTGGTTTTGTCTTTTACAAAAAGAGGACTCAAACATTCTTCCACTTCCTTTGCTGCTTTTTTTCTGTTCATCAGACATATTTACATAACATGACATAGATGCTGAATATCAGGGATCTTTCCAGCCCTAGATAGTAAACATCTGCAAAATACTCTGAGGTGATGCAACTGTGGGTTGCTGGACCCCTGAGCATCTCATACCTCCAAGCATGAAATTAGTGGTCTCCTGTTACCCTTTACCCATATCTTTGATTAAAAAAACCAACCAACTATAAATGGATTAAAGGCAGCACAGGGATATACTTGTGTGTCAAGTCAATAAAAGTCTAAATTGAAAGGACTGTAAATCTATGAAATATTTACTGACATGTTAATGTTATCCCTGCTATTTCCAAGCACACTTGGAGCATTTCCTGTGATCTTAATTAAATGTTTCTCATTCTATTTCTGCCAGTTAGCCCAGGTGGCTGCTAAATCAGTCAAAACATAAGGCTGTGAGGGAGAAGCTGCAGGACTTGCCCCCCGTCACTACAGCTCACATGTATGGAGGTGAATCTCCTGAAAACAGACATTGATCCACCTCTGGAATAAACAGTCAGGGACCCATTAACTTCAAGGAGCTCTCCCACTTTATGCCACTTGAGGCTCTTGCCCCATTGACCTTTAAGTAGGAACCTTTTTTCAGAACGGTTTTCTCACTCTGGTTTAAATTTAAACTCATTTTTATTACCATTACCTAAAATCCTTCCTTTTTTTGCAGCAGTAGTTAGTTTTGTTTTGTTGTTCTTAAGAAGAAAAATAGTTTTCTTTTCTCCTCTGTTGCATTTTATTTGAAAATGTGGTTTCTAGGGCCAGCAGCCAACTCAGCAATTGCCTCTTAGAATAGAGATTTGACTGGGATTTATGGAAGAAATATAGGTGTGAGGCCTCCGAGCAAGCTCTAGCTGGGCCTGCATTTATAACAGACCCCTTTGTCCCGCCTGCCATGGAAGTTGGGCATGTAAACCCATGAGATCGTTGTGACAGGAGAGAAACTGGAGGTATTTAAGCACAGAGAAAACCAGAAAAAATGGGACCTTTGGATGTAACTTTTAAATGTGTAGACAGAGCAGCTCTATTAGGGCCTCTGAATCTATTAATGCCTCTGTTTTGTAGTTGGCTGGACAAGAGCCCTCTTTGCACAAGGGCTTGGGGCAATTGCACCTTGCTCTAGAGGCAGAATGGCCCAGATATACCTATTTTTGTGTTACAAATGAAAAATCTTCCCACACAATGGAAGAAATGATACAGTATTTTTAATTCATTTTCCTGTGTGGATGTCAGTTACTTGTGCTTGCATTGGAGAGGCTTAAGTGTTGTACCAGTTGTGCTAAACAAGTGCCCATAAAATCTCTTACAGTGCAACTGCTCTTTACTTTGGTTACCAATGTGCTGAAGATGTGGCGACATAAGGGTACAGGCAAAATCCACCTTCTCTGTTTTGAAAGATAAAACAACTTGACAGCACTTTAAGAAAGATCTTGACAGATCTCTAAGACAGTCATGGAGTTTGATGCCTGTCTACCTCAGAGCCAAGACCACAGCAGCTGCTGCTGCAGGATCAGAGAGTTGTCACTTACACCCTCTCTCTACCCACCTTTTGGTGCTGAATAGATTTCAAAACAGGAGAGAATTCAGACAGACCTGAGAGCATCTCAGTTTGGTGACTGCTCCTCTGCAAATAGCTACAGGGGAAGAGCAGCAGCTTGCTGCTGAGCTGACAGGCTGGTGGAGTTACTCAGCATGATGAACTCTGCCTCAGAAACAGCTCAGTGGAAAACAACAGATTTACACTAAGGGTAAAAAAATCAGGTTCAAAAGACTTTTCCCTTGTTAGATCACAGCTCAGGCTCATGCTTGAGCCCAAACCCTGACTTTTCAAGCTTCTCTTCACACTGTCAACTCTCTCTAGCTTGGAGCAAGCCAAGAAGCAACTGCTGTTTTAAGCAGTGTCTCCTTTATGGTGGTGACCATAGGAATCTCACATTGCCGTCTTTTTCTAGATAGGATGGATACAGCCTTATCAGACAGAGTGGTAAACAGAGAACTGGAGCTCATGGCTCTATGCCTTGCTATAAATGACAGTATGTATATAGCAAGGGGATCAAAGACTATATGACTAGAAACTCAGCATTTAATGTTCTTTTTTCTCTACTTGTGGTTTAGCTTATGGCTTTTCTTGATTTTTGTTGTAAATTGCACTTTGAGTTTACGATAGCTTTGGCTTCCCATTTATGTTTAACAATATTTTAAAATAAGACATTGATGTAGTCCTTCCGTATCCTCTGCTGCTCTTTGAAAACAAGCCTGGCCTTAATCAGAGTGATGTAAACAGTTGTGTGCCCTCAGACTGCTCTGCCACCACAGTGAGCTTGTGTCACACTCAGTGGTGTGACGTGGACCCAAAGACAAATTTGTATAGACTCTTTTCATGCTTGACAAGGAAGCTGCGGTTCTAGCCTTGGTGGGAGGCATCTTTATATAAATAAGATGTTTGTATTGTGGGTTTCCAATCAAAATAAAGTGACACAAAACTTTCTGAATCTAGCTGAGGTTTGAAGTTTGTTTGTAATGTGTACTTCCTGTAATTTTAATGTTGGAAAAAAGATGCAAGAAATAATTCCAGGGGAGAAGAAGCTAATGAAGATCAGCAACAAAAAGAGCAGAAGAGTCCATAAGTCACAGGGCTTGCCCATTCATTCACATTCATAGAGCCTTGCTGTCTGAGTCTGAGTCTTCAGGCACTTCTCCCTTCCCTGCTCAAGTGCTACTACAATTTACCATTAACACTATTTACATTGACGTCGGTCATTTACTTAGAAATTTAACTGTCCTTCTCCAAATCTGTTTCCTTTTTCTTCAGTCTTCTCTTTTTTCCCATAATCTGTCCTGTCCAATCTTTCTCACCCACTTTTTTCCTTAACCTTATTGCCCTCACGTATTCTCACTTCCGTAAGAACAGTACTAGCCATATAATAAAAACCTTGCTACATAGCTGTTAACATACATGTAGCCCTTGCTAGTAACGCAGCTGAAAGAGTAGGCCCAAACAGAACAAGAAAGAACATGGCCAAATTTTGTCCACTGCCAATTTTTCCTTGGAAAACCCTCATCCTGATCTGAGGTTCCCTCTTGTGAGGGAATGAGAAGGGTTCTGCAGATGCACTGAAGTTGGTGGTTTATCCATACCTGGGTATGTAAGACATGCAACGGTTTTGAAAACAAAGTTATCTAGAGTATGGATGAAACAGTTTGAAAAGAAAGGTCTGAACAGTAGCCCCATCTGGAAAGACTTACAGGTCCAACATTTAAACGTGACTGGGTTTAGAGCAAGTTGGAAGGGTCACCAATGCAGCTCAGTAGATGGAAAATTTCATCTCCTCCCAAAAAACTGATAACAAAGAAATAGCAGTCTGAGGTTCTGATACCCACTAATGTTATTATTTAAAATCTGTCTTGGAAAGTAGACATAAAAGTACAAAAAATGGACCTGTCCTTTCACAGAGTAAAGAGAATGACATTTATTGTGGTGAGATAGTCCTAGGAAGGATGAAGCCCTGTGTAGCAGTGCACAATGTCCTTAAAATTCACTGATACTGAAGCTTGGATCAGACTGCCCTGTCTGGTGACAAATGTACCCCTGAGTGACTAAATCTTTACAGAACTATTACTGCTGGTTATTCTTCCTAAGCATATTCATGTAAGGCTTGTTATAGGACCTTTCTTTTTTACAAATACTTTGATTTTTCAAAACACTTCTGTCCCTTAAATTTAGCACATGACTAGTTCTTCTATTGGTTGTCATCGTACCCTTATATGTCTGAGTACTTTCAAAGCAAGGCTGAGTCTGTCTCCACCCCTATGCATTAATTTCTTTAAACTTCAAATTCTCATGTCTAGTCAATCTATATTCAGAAAATATACTCTTTATTTTGCAGAAAGTATCCTGTATTTTCATATGTTAAAGAGAGCAGAGCTCCTTTAAAATTCATCTTAACCCTGACTATGGCTGTTCATCTAGTGCTTTCTTCATACATTTAATGTAAGTTAATGTGAATCCTATTAAGGTGGCCTGCTCAATGTATCCAGTGCTCTCAAGCCTTGTCAAAGCCACTGCACTCAGTCTCATTTACATCAATACAGGCTGGGACATGCTCTAACTTATAAATTGGTTCAGTCAGAAATACAGCTCTTGACAAGTGCTAAATGCATCTTACATCTAACAGCATTTATCAAATGTCTTTTCTCATTACGTTCGATTTGGGTCTTATAAGAAGTTACCTTGGAGATGCTAGCTGTTTTCATCTTGCACCACCAGTAAAGAGTATAATAATCTTTTAACTGATCCCTGGTGAACTGCAAATGTGCAAAATCACTAATTTCTCAACTAGGTTCTCCCAGGGACATGAGCTCTTGTATAAAATTAAGCCTATCTGATCAACATCACATTTTAAACACACTGTTTGTTACTGTGCTTCTGTTCTATTTGGCCCAAAGGAAGGAAGAAATTCCTGTAGCTACCTGTAACTCCTACTACTATCCTCCTTACCCAGCTCTGGACCACCCTGGCGCTGCCCACAAGAGCGGCTCAACTGTCACAGGACATGGTGTGGCACAGCGCAGTGCATCAAGGAGCACGTTTATTCCCACCACGGGTGTTGGGCCAAAAAGGACATGGCACTCCTGACAACTTCCAGATAGGTCTTCTGGGGCAATATGTCCCCTTCTGACTATTTGCCACCCTTATTGATAGTTAGGGGGCAGGGAAGGAGGTGATGGGGAGCCAATCCAAAGTGCTTAGCAGCAGCAAAAATCCCTTTTCCTCCAGAGCATCCCACAAGGGCACTGAAGGATGAGGCAGAAGGAGTAGGAAGGAGAGGGAAAATGACAGCATATGGTGCAGGCCCTGTATTTCCACCTTCCATCTTGTATTAGTGTGAATGAAACAGTGGTTTTTCCTTTGGCCCTGGGCTCCCCTATTTGTGCTTCTCCCATCCAGCACAGTTACAGAAAATACTACTTGCTTCTTGTCTACTGCCTACAGTGGATGCACAAATCTTGTTTATTTAGAAATTTATTGATAGTCCCTCTTTGAAAGTTGAAACTCGTGAGACATTAAGTTTCACATAATGCTTCCTCGAGAGTTCTGGCACCTAGCCTGTGTTTCAGGAAAGAGTTAACCAGAGATACACAAAGTGAAAGAGCATACATAAGGCTTTCCCCACCTTTCCCTTTGCAATAACAAAGCACAGACTTCATTAAGGGAAAACTTGAGAAAGTCATTCAAAACCAGGTCCTTCATAACATATCAGTACCTTACATATTATATTCTACAGGTCTCACTGTGCAATCCCCTACTCTCTTAACAATTTTTATACCAAACTGAAGATGTAAGAGGTCCATCTGGATTCCCTCCAGCTTTTTCTTCTACCATTATTCAGTCTTTGTTTCTTCAATCTTTGCTAAGCTGCTGGAACATGTCCTAAAATGTCACTAATACGGTTTTCATATTCTACACTGAAAAAATTAATGGAATAGACTTTGTAATACAAATACTGCCACTGAGAGACATTTGCTGAGGCAAAGACATGAGGCTCAGTTTAGAAGCTGTAAACTGTTACAGGACTATAAATTCCTATTCCATTAGTGTTGTGCCACATTTAAATGCGGGGAAAAAGCCACCCAACCCTTAGCTTTCTAGAGCAGCTACCTGGATTTCCCTCTTTATAAAGATGCTTCTACAGCTACATGGTGCTTCTACAGCTGCTTCTTCTACTTGTGACAATTAAAACTAGGTGAAAATCCAACTCCTTGGCTTTTTACTTGAACTGTAGATTCCTGAGTGAGATTTAGTATTCTTACTTTCACATGTTAGTACTTCTTATGAAAACAGACTGGCAAAATTGTAATTTGGTAGAGACTTAGCTATTACTAATAATTTACAGATTATTTTCCCTTACTAAATCATGTTCTCTCTTTGTGACATCATAATCTGTCTTTCATAAGACACAGGAAAGCCAAGCTCTAGCAAAGCAGAGCAGAGAAACAACTTTGACTCCAAAGGAGAAGAAATCATTCACTATAGGTCCTCAGGCCAGTATGTCAGGGGGTTGTGCCAAGAATATAGCTATTTTCTGCCTATGTTGATGCTGCCACAGATACCTATTAAGGTGTGTGGAAAATAAACACCTACCTTTTTGGCAATTTGTAGTTAAAACAGGAGCTGAGAAAGAGACATTCTTTCACCTCCTTGCACATTTTTGTATGCCAATGGCCTGCCCAACACCTCCCAGTTTGCATGTGTGACCTCCATAAATTATTATCTGACATTTTGATCTCTTTCAGTTGAACTGCATCCATTTCCTGTTGGAAATAGTTTTTCCTCATGTCTCAGTCTTCTTTCTAAGGCTTGAAGACCAGAATGGAGCAATGACCTTCGTGCATCCTCAAATATGAATCTTTTACAAAATAATACATCACATCATAATTCAGTCTGTGTTCTTATACTTTTCTGTTCCTACTCTTTCCCACTCTGTAGATGGCAAAAACATATTTATTTATCACAAAGTCATACTGCTTAGCAGTAGGAAGTTAAAGATCAGTAGGCTTTTGGTTTTTGCACAAGGTCCAACCTGGAACAAGAAAAGCTTGGTGTCACCTAAAATGCAGTATGTTCAAGCTACATTTTCTGTAACCAAGAAGCAAGTTGGTGAGGGTGAAGTGAGGCCTCTGTGCAACTTGTGCATGCTATAAAATCTCAGCTGAGAAAGAGCGCTGTTCTAGCACATTTATGAGAAGGAGAAAAAAACCCAATTCACCAGTCTGAGATAAAAATTCAGCAACAAGCAATAGGCACCAGGTACTGTAGGTTTTATATTAGGAGCAGTCTCCAAAAATCCTGCTTGCTATTTGACTCCCATCCCTCTTTATGGTTCTACACAGTTAATATTAAGTTTGAAAGCAGGGTAAGATATTGAGAAGGAAAGGTGTATGTTATTTCCAGGAGAAACCGTTCCCTCCAAAATGGGGGGCGGGGGGGGAGTGTTTGGTTTGTATATTTTTTTCACCTAGTAGGTTTTACAGATTCACAAGAAACAATCTGCTGAAAAGTGTATTTACTTGTAAATGAAATAATCATATTTACTAAGGTTCAAGGCCAACACTCAAGAGGGCTTGCCTGCAGGATTCTTGTTCAATGATGCTGCAGTCTGTTCTGTAGGACCATCTATTCTATTTGAAAAGCAACTTGAAATTGAGGGTTAGCTCTGCTTTTCCTACAAAAAAGAAAAACCACCCAAGAGAGAATGAGTCAGTACACCAACTCACAGCTGATGATTAACGTAATGTTGATGAACACTGCGTAAGTGCACAGAGAGTGATGCCTCTTAAAATCTTGGTCTTCGGTGAATATTTTGCTTTTTTGCTTATCTACATTTTTGGTTGCCCAATTTAAAAAGCTGTAGAGTAGCCCAAAATCATTTATGGCTAAGTGTATGCCTACTTAGACTGAAACAGGCAGTCCTGAGCACAGAGCTGGGTGGCAGAAACTAACTTATGTATGGAGAAGGAGATGTATTAACTTCATAGAAACTTGACCCTAAGGCCAGATCTCTAAAGTCTGACTGCCTGAAGTGGTAGTATTCACTCTTGAAAATGCTTATGTGAGTTAGATGCCTTTCAACACCTTTCTTCATCCATTAATATGGAATATCCTGTGAGGTAGAAATTATTATCAAAAGCAGCAGTATAATAATTCATCAAGAAGTCCTCTGACTGCAGGGAAACAGAAGTCTGTAGGCTGGTACTAGGAACTGTGAAAGCAAATGCTTTACATTTGCTCAGAAAACAGCAAGAAACCTTCTCAGAGGTGCCCTGCAAACCAAAGATGAAAGAATGCAAGATGGTTTTATCCCTGTTTTAGGATAAAAAAGAAAAATAGAGAAACTAATAACAACTTTTAAAAGATATCAAGGATGTATAATCTTGCCCTTTATAGCCAGATCTGACATTAAACAACATGTTGACATAAAGTTTCTGCAAAAAGATATATTTATTAGCAGGTAGGTAATGATATGGGGCATCGTACAGAATAGCTTTTGGAATATAGTTGTTACACTACTGAGAAACTAAAATATCAGGGGTCTTAGGGGGTGGGGTAGTGCTGCTGCTTCTTCTTCTTCTTCTTCTTCTACATTTACTTTGTCATGTAGAGAGTAAAATTGTTTCTCATGAGTGTTCTTCTAGTATCTTCCCAAATATACTGAACCTTTGTTAGGGGGGACAAGAGAGTTAATTTCAGGCCATGTGTAGCGCACTCAGTAAGAACAGCTGGGCTGACTTGCTTTATAACGTGTTTCAGATCCTACATGTGAGGCAGTCTGAAATACTGATCCACACGCATGGCTTCAGCTTCCGTACTTTGTTTTTGGCATGGCTTTGTTTTAAGTACACAGTAAAAAAAGATGTTTCAGATTTGACTGTTTAAACTGTTGGCAAATCAAGTGGTAAGGTTATTATCAAGTGGCTGGCTGTGTTAAGCTAGTGCTATGTCCACTGAATGCTATGCTAAGAAAGCAAGCTTTAAAAGTTGGGGAGAAAATAAAGGTACTCATCACACTTGCAGTGTGGAACTCAATAGTCTTGGAGTTACAGACAGCTGAGATATTTTACTAAATACTATATTTGAAGGAAGACATATTTTTTATAAAAATTGCAATTTTTCACAAAACATATGCACCTCATAGCAAATCTATGTATTTCATAAGAAAACTTTCAAGATAATCAACAGGAAAAATATCACCTCTCAAACATAACTTACTAATGGTTAAAATAGGTAGGCTATTTGAATATTTGATGAATAAATTCTACCCTAGAAGGTTCTCCTCCCATTTTTCATTTCCTTCCCTCTCATCACCACCACCACCACCTTTTCCATCCAAAAAAAGAGGAGAGTGCTGCAAGTAAAATCCTTAAGGTGTTTCCACTATATTCTCTATACATTTCTTATACTTCACATAAACCTTCAATTGTAGATTATTTTGCATCTTGTCATGTTTTGTCCTGTTTCAGTGACTTCCACAGCAACTTCTGCGTGTAAGAATTAGAACATGTGATCTGTTTTTCTTTCCATCACAATTTCTTGTGATTAGAAAATGGGATCAGACAATATAATCTGATTAGTACCCTGTCCCCAGTGATTAATTTTGGTGTTTCTCTTAACATCTCATGTCTGTGCAGGTTCCTTACTCCTGAAGTGGAGAGACTGTCATGAGAGAGATTGTTTTACCACTCCTTAAAATTTAACCTGTAGTTAATAATGTACTCCTGTGAGAGACCATGAAAATTAGTCTCTACAGTGGGATAAAACTGAAACCAGTTTTGAGTTTCAAAGTTACCAATGAATCAAGAAGAGTGAGAAAATACATTTGAGGAACCATTTCCTTCAAGTCTTATTCTTGTACAGAACCTAAGTTTCTTACAATATATCTGCAAACTTTACTCCCTTGATAAAATTAATCAAAGCTTTTCATAGAATTCTTTTTCATGCATTTATAGGTTGGGGGTTTTTTGACTGCAACTTCAAGTGGGAAGAAAAAAAGGGCAGAATAAATTTTCCTCAAAACTTTTAACAAAGTTTTTATTAATATCATTACTTTTATTAAATTTTTTGTCTACAATTTTAACTAAAATTAAAAAATATTTTGCAGAAACATCTGTGGTAATGGATTCAGTTCAAAACTAACAGAAAGGAAAGTGCTTTAACATATTTTGTTAGCATCTCTACTTTTGCACACACTTCAAAAACTTGTGTTGGCTCAAATTAAGCACTGCAATGTTATCTGAGCCTTACATAATACATGTGTTTCTTTCCCAAAAGGGTTTTGAGTTGGTCTTATGGTTTGGGATTATTGATAAAGGAATAGTACTTATTTTGCACAACAGCTGGTGCTGGACTATGTTGATAAGAAGTGTTTGTATAAGAGCAATGTATGATGAGGTTGGGTGGGTTTTTTTCTTTTCATTTTTAACTGCTTCTTATCCATGTTCTTTAACGATAAGACTTTGTCCATGCTAAATCCCAGAAAAGCATATTTTTGTCCAGGCTTCTTTTCTCTGTTGAGCAACATAGAACAGCTGCTAGGGAATTCTAACCCAGCATAAAAGTGGCTTGCACTCCCTCCTTCTCCCTTATTCCTCCCAAGAAGAATTAGTTTTCTTTGAAAGCACACTAATTATTCTGGAATAAAGTAATATATATTCTATGATATTGTGTTCCCATGGGGGTCAGGTTATGCTGAAGTTATTACTGAAGAATACTGCTACAGTTACTCCAGTTAGTTTTCCAATTCAACTTTACTTGCTTTGGAAACAAATAATTTCCCCCTTCCTTTTAGAGAAGAAAATAATTATGAGCAGGTGAAGAGGGGCGAAATGGAGGTCCTCCATTTTAACAAGAAGTCTGGCATTTTCATGAGTTGCATCTCATAAAAATGGGAGTTACAAGTTTGCCTCAATCACCAACTTGAAGGGTATTTTTCTTTTCTCAAGAAATATAAGCTCCTTATGATAGAATAAAGCAGTGCAAGAGTGAGGAAATTAGTTGACCAGGTGAATTGTTGGTCCACAGAACAAGACGAAAGATTTTCCTTCTTTGCAAATGGCTCTAGGTAGGAAAATCCTCTATAAAACCTTGACCCCTTCTCAACTGATAAGAATTGTTACTGAAGCAATGAAGATGAGTCACGCAAAGCTGCCATATGGCATACTGAGTAGTTTGAGGAAAAAGATTCCTATTATCTTATGAAAAAGTATCTTTTGATTGGCCATGGTATCTCAAGCTCTCCTGAACTGGATCATGTTGATCTGTGCTCCCTGCAACAACCTGGAGTTTTGTAAGACATTGCATTCCAGCTGAAATTAGCAGAGGTGCTATACAGTTTCTACTGATTCAATGTTCAATTCCAAGTTGTTGGGATCTTGGAAGTTTCCTAAATGTGGTTTTGGGGAAAAAAGAAAAAAATATATGTAGATGGCACATGTCACCTTGCTGGTATATCAGAGAAGACAGGCTTCCTCCTTAGCACCTGTAACTTGTGGATGAAAACCACATCTTACTGGATCATATTTTGCAGGAATACACTGAGCTGGGAGAAACCACTGTCCTAGAAGAAGTTTTCATTAAGATTTCTCACATCACTTTTATTCTTTTTCTTGTCCATCTTCTTTCTCTCTGCACAAAGTTTAAAGATTTTTCCATTGATGTGAGAAAATGGTGGAACTGCTATGTACAAGCTTATAATATAAATTGAATAGGGATTTTGACACAATGTTTGTGTTAAATCCCACTCCTGAAATTGCTGTCTGATTCTGGTGGTGTGCTGCTATGTGTTTTCCACTAACACCACTCCCTCTAAATGAAGCTATCAGTATGAAATTGTGGAAGGGGTATCACAAAACCTATTATGAGCATGTGTTCAAATTATTTCTCTCTGCTACTTCATTTTCACCATTCCATGCCCTGAGGCTGATCCGAAAGATTGTAATAGACCTCATAAATGGCATAATACTGTTTACTGGCAAAACTGTTAAGCTTAGAAGACACATATCCTGCAGAACACTTGATCCCACAGAAGACTTCACAAATCCCATGCTTAGGCTGACAAGAGGCCAATGCTTTTTACTTCTAAATGGCAAGTAGCACATGCATTCTCTGAACTGCATAGCAGAACTATGGAAAAATAAAGGAAGAATGTGTGATAGCAGAAATAAATGGAATGAGGGCTCAGATGACTGTGAGGGAAAAATGCCAACTGTATTTTTTTCTTGGTATAATTAACCTTTCATTATTTTGAAATATGTCAGAGTTTTTATGTAAAGAAACCATGGGACACAGCATTAATAGGGCTGTAGGTCAGTCAGTTTCAAATTCAGAGTGTGATTTTCAGGTGTTGCCTGTTTGACTTTTCAAGGGCTTATCTTCCAGGTTTTGTGCCATGACAGCACAAAAAGGTTTGGTGATGTCAGCACCACAAGATGGTGCTGATGGCTGTCTGTCTGGACATGTTATTTGGCTATGATGGAGATCAGACATGAGGACTTCTTACGCAGTCGGGCATGCAAACTATGCATACTCAGGAAGAGATCAGCCAGAGGCCTTTAATACCTATGAGACCTTGACTACATGAGCACTGAGGAGAAATTGCCAGGCAGGCTTTGGAAGCAGAACTATAACCCGTAATTTGATGAGTCTAGAAAATCCTGAACATTGGCTCAACTCAGGTAAGAAGCAGTAAGATATTAAAAAACCTCTAAGTTACCAGAGTCAGAGGACTGTTTAATTTCTCCCATTTGGGGGTGGATTTTGATCACGCTATTGTGATTCTACTGATCTCCATATATTTGCCTCTTTCAGTTCTTCCCAGCCCTCCATAAGCTGGATTAAAGGCTAGTATGATTGATACATGCAAAAGGTTGAATTCATCAAGCACCAGATTGGGGTCAGAAGGAATTTCCATTAAAAGCAAACCGGAACTAACCTGAGGAAGCCTGGAGGAGGAGCTGAGGGGGAAGGAAGAGGGAGCTGAATAATGAAACATTTCTCCAGAGCATTTGGAATGGATCAGTCTCATATTCAAACTATAAGCAAACCACTCTGACATTGCAATTTGAATGACTTTATTCCAATACAGTTTCTGAGGTACTCCAGTATTCTTTCTTAAGACATGTAATGCAGCATGGAGAGGCCATAATTTCAGGTCTTATTTTGCTGAGGGAAAGAAAATGTCAGGAACCAGAAATGTGCAGGGGAAATTAAGAGAGAAGGCACCTATGTTTTATCAATTTCCACAGGAAGTAGAAAGCTCCAACCACTCTTTTTATCGGAGGGTGAAGGGAGGAAAGATTTTTTTTTTCTTTATTTTTAGATAATTTTTTTCGTGGGTTTGTTTTTAATGGTTTTCTCTGATGTTTCACAGCCAAGTAAATTACAAATATCCCTCTAGCCAGATAAGTCTTAAATAAAGATACAGCCTTTAATTGCAATATTATTATATGGCACATTCATTTGAAAGAGTAATGCACAATCCCTTTAAAGCTCACTCACTGCTTTAATTTCCTTCACAGAAACAATGCCTTAGAAAGGAGATGTATGTGGAGTGAGATACTGGACCATACGCTGCGCTGACCTAAACTAACACAACTTCATTTACTAACACTGCTAATGTAGTGTGCACTAGATGAGAAACCAGCCATCAAATATGACTAAAACATTGTCAGCACTCTTTTCAATTCTCCATCCTTACACCAGTTTCATGGCAAACTCTAGCAAATCAGCCAAGGAGAGGATTTCCCAGTATCGTGATCTAATGCGGTCATTGTGGTTTAGTATCTGGAAATGCAGGAGAACACAGCTGAGAATATAGCCTACATGAGAACAAATAGGGTCTGTTAAGGCTACTGAGTGAAAGAAATCTGTGAAGTTCTTGACGTGGTTCACTTTAAACCATAACCACAAAACATTAAGAATAGATTTTTTCCATTTCCTTTTTCATTGCCATTGGGGAATTTCAACAAGGGTGCTTCCTGGATACTCCAGGGACCAGTTTTTGCTGGAATGTCTGTTCTATACTGCACAATACTTGGCAAGTACTTTGTATGAACGGCCTTTTGCATCTATAGCATGTGGAAGCAGAGGTTAGAGACAAGTTAATACTTGTTTGATATTATCATTTGTGTTATCACCATCCGGTGTACAGTTAAGAAAGTACCTAAAAGTATTCTCTGTTACCACCTGGCATTTTCTGGCAGAGTAAAATGTTGAATTTGGCCAATATAAGAACTGCACAGAGAGAGTTTAAACACATTCTGAGATTCAACTGATGCTACACAATCTGAAATGTCTTTGGTACTTTATATGCATCCCAAGTGGAAAACCTGGGGGAGGGGAGAGGGGAAAGAAAGAAATTTTGAAGAAATAGATTTGGAACTTCAAAGATTATCGTTACTGGTTTTAATTTGTCTGCAGAAGGAATTTAAATAAACAGAAACATAGTAAAAGTAAGACTTGAAAAAGATGCAGTACATTAAAAAAAGGCAGTATTGAACATTGGCTGTTTTCTCTCAAAAATGCAATAAATCAGTGACTGATGAAACCAAAAAGCTCAGTTTACAGATCAGATTAAGCAGTCAGTACAAATTTATTGCTTTTGGATTAAAAGTAATCACGCAACATTTGTAATCAACAGATGAAAAAGAAAATGTGATGCTTGTAACCAGGAAGGAGCTGAATTAATTGCTACATATCTTTATGCACCCTCAGTGACACTAATCATTCCTGACACGCAGGTATCAGGTCACGGATGTTATTTATTTCCAGTATTGCTACCCACACACACACTTTTGTTTTTCAAATGAATAATTCCTTTCTGACAAAGTTAGTAGTGAAGAGAAAAAGCATAATGTTTCATTTTAAAGTCTGATAGGAAGCCAGTTTAGGGACATGACTGCAGCACATTATCCTGTGAACTTGGAGACCTCAGCTATGGAATGAATCAATCTGCATTCCTCATCCCCCTACTCAGCACAGGGGAAGGGTGGGACTCCATTGCTTCACTTTCAGCATCCCTGGCAAAGGGATCCTGGAGCAGCCTTCCTTTTGGCTCTGGGGAAAAGGCCCTAGCAGTGTCAGCCTTTGGAGGAGAGGAGCAGTGCTCATCAAAGTGCATAAGTTAAATAATCAAGTTAATGAGAAGCAGGGCTAATAATACAAAATGGGGAGATGGTCACTGGCACAAGCAAGTGGTCATGCTACGCATCTTACGTAAAAGTGACACTGTGTGTCTCTTGATGGAGAGTTTTCAAGGAGATTTACAGTCCTACACTTTGCTTTCATAAGTCAGTAGGTGTGATATTTTGTGTGGTCCTTGCTTGACCTCTGTTACTAGGGAGACATGCTGTGTAATAAAGAGAGACAAATGTTAAATTTAGAGGGGGAAATATTTTTTTTTTTCATTTGTTTAGCTCAAAACAAAGGGCAGTGAATGAGGGAATAAGCTTATGTTAATATTGTATTAAGGTAAACTTTTTTCCACTGAGAGACTAGCAGACATAAACAAATGAGTTCTGCCTGAAATGAAACTCAGCAGGTGACTATTAGAGAGTTCAGATTTCTCCTGTTCGGTTGCAACTTCTGCTATGGAAATAGAGAACATAAATGTATAACTACTTCGGAATTCATGAATCTGATTTAACTCTGTGTGATTTATTAAGAGCTGGAAATTGAAACAATTCTGCTGACTGGCTTATTTTGATTGGTACTGTGAAATTCCTTCTCTGGGTTTAAAAAGTATTTGAAAAATGTAAGGTAGAGGAAGAATAGCTCAAGTTTGACATGAAGAAGTCCATTGAACTGTGATTCTGTACTGATAAAATTAGGATACACATCAAAGGCACCAAGTGAATTACCTTTTAAAATCAGTTTAATGTGTGAGAGAATGGCATGTCACTGTCCAGAGGTACGTGACCAGACCACTGGAGCCTGAGGGAAAGCCCTTGCTTGAAATGCTTTCACTGAGGTGCATTCCAGATAGCTTGGAGAAATCTGTTGTTTGGGGGTTTATTTTACTCTGTTTCAATTGAAATTTCTGGCTTCCTTCACAAGGAATAGTAAAAACTCCAGAAACCTCTCATGTGGAATACAGGGCAACTTTTGAGTTTGTCTTAGTTAATAAACTATGTAAAAACAATACTGCTAGGAAGGAATTATGACCACTGTATAGTACCATGAAGGAGGATTTGAAGAAAAATTGAACCCTGATACTTAGGTATGAACCAGATCCTGTAACCCAAGTTACAGGATTTGCTTATGGACTGAAGCTTAGCTTGATAATGCAGCAGGTTCCTAGGACCCACCCTCTAAAAAGCCAACATGGTCCTGTCTGTACCCCAGGAGCTCAGCAGGCATTTGCAAAACAGCAAAAACAGGAATTATGCTGAAGTTGTAAAAGTGGAAAAGCTACTAGAAAGACCATAAGATGAACAGCAAAGTGCTAGACATGTTTTATTGTTTCCTCTTGTCTGAAAATATCACAGAAATAATTTTCAACTGATTTATGGGATTTCACTGACACAGGCCAGAACAGTTAAGATAAATGTGGACTTGTGGAGTATTATTGTTCATTGATTCCTTGGCCTCAAGTATTCTGTCTGTTGATGGGTCCTCCACATGGAGATGGACAGTCCTTGGGTCTTGCAACTCTCAAACTATGGAGCTGGATTCTGCTACTGAAGTAGCACTCTGGAAAAACAGGGAATGTAGCATTTTATATATATACACATAATATTACATAAAAAAATTCAGATCAAAACAGATGCAAGAAAATCAGTGCATACATGTCAATTGTTACAGTAGGACTGCTGGCTTGGAAGTAAAATGAAATAACTGACCTTTTGCTTCCACATTTACATTGGTGCCAAGATATTTGTATCAGCAGATGTAAAAGAAAAAGAAACTTTTTTTTATTAATATACTGATTATAGCAAAAAACAGCATTTATTTGTGTTAGTGCAGAGACCCATGCTGACACCACATGTTCTGCTGTGCTAGGAGCTGCACAAACACTTACTGAAAATCCCCGAAAGATCTATTTGGAAACAAGTGGTTGAGGTTACGTGGCTTTTAACCACAGTTTGTTTCAAATAATGGAGAGAAGGCTGGATCTTCCTTCTTTTTTATGTGCTATAACAACCAAACATACTTTGGGATATGTGCTGCTTCAAGTGCATGGTAAGGTTAAGACAGCTTAAGTTGCTCATATAAAGAAGCCCAAGCCCAGTCCTGGATCCACAGACTTCGCAAGCTGAAGGGGTGAGATGGAAGTGGGTGGGACAAAGTGAACAACTGGTATCCACAGTTAACAGTGGACAGCTGAGGAGACTTGCTCTCGGTCTTTAACTAGGTTACAGGCTGACCTGTTGAAATGCCAGCACTGCTCACAGCAGTGAAGTTAAAGATTTGCATAAGTGATTTGAGGAACAGGGCCTGACTATCTACCCAGCACCACGGAGGAAATCGGTAGCAGTGTTGTGAATTGAACCCAGATTTCCTGAACTTCCACTCAGCCCCTCAAACAGATCACTGGGCCTCCTCCTTCAAAGAGAAAATGTTACTTTAAAATAAATCCAGAATTTATGTCATTTAGTATTATATCAAGAATATTTTCAAAATTTATTGAATCACAATTTTTTTCTTCTGGATGCTTTTGCACTATTTTGTACCAAGAGAACGCTTCTTTAACCCTACAGTTGCATGGTTTCTGACCTAACATAACAAGAGACAATATTGCTTGAAACTCTTTCATTAGCAGCTAGAGAGCAATGGCTTGCAACTCTCAATCTTCTTGAAGAACTACATTCAAGCAAGCTAATAGGCTGAACAAGCAAAGGAAACATTTTGAAAGATAAAATATTTTGAATATAAGCAGATGAAACGCTTACTGTGAAAACAGAAAAAGCCTTAGGAATAAAAAAAAAAAAAATCCAGTTTGTTGTGTCGTAATTATATTATTGCCTCAGAACAATCTATCTATTTTCTTTTTGAGAATATTTTCAAGCAGTTGTTTTTGAGCAATTTTCCTCATATGAATAATCAGTCTTTTGAAGCATGACTCCAGTGTAAGGTCAAAGTTGTTTTTTATATTCTCCAAGCAGCTGAATTGCTCTCTGCTTATGTAATACAGATGTCAAGCTGCTTGAAATACTTGTGCACTTTTGTGACTGCTAAGAAAAAGCAGCAAGTACTTTCTACAGCATTTGATTTAGTCAATTTGAAATTTTGTTCTCATTTAAAATGAATTTTTAAGTCTCACCAATTGTGCATGAGCTTGTGTATGGCATGAAGGCAGTTTTTACTGCCTTCCTTACAAACAAAATGCGGTAATTGCTAAGCTTTTAGCAATGCCTTTTTGTCAGGATTTAACTGTGCTCACAGTGGGGTGACAACACTCCTCAATTTTTAGTGAGCAAATTTCAGGCAATTTGGAGTCTTACCTGAAATACTTTTGAATCTGACAGGCAATTAAAAGTTAGGGTTTTGTCTTGTGAAACACGTACAGATAATTCTGATCTGAGGGAATGAACTTTGGGTCCCACTGAGCCCATGTAGGTTTTGTATCATTGAGGTTATATAAGTTCTGTCTTTTAAAAGACGTAACAATAATAACTATGACAAGATTAGGGGTAACAGGGGTAGTGTATAACATGTTTCAGCAGGGGTGAGTGGGACAGGAGGGTCAGATATGTAGGCTATATGCACTGACTTTGTGTTAAGCTTTGGAGTTTGCCTGTAATAGATCAAGACCAAATTTACAGCACAGCTTCAGAGGTGGGCTTGCACAGCCCATGTATGCTGGGGCAATGCAATGTCTACATGACCAAAAGGCTTAATCTAAGATAATCATTGCTATTGTTAGGGGTCCAGACCCAGCCTCTGGCAAATTGCCATTTAATAGTGGTTAGACTGCTCCCAGTCACACAGGGCTATTCAGGGTATCACATGGAATTACTGGCTCAGATTTCCACTAGCTCAAGGATCTTTGCACAGTTGCCTGCTGTTCTGTGTAAATAACTCTAAATTTTGCAGTAAGACAGTAAATATTTTCTCGCCTCTTCCCAAGTAATGCAATTCTAGAAAAACAGAAGTAAGAAGTTTTCCAGAGTCTCATAGATATCACTGGTTAGAGCTCAGAATAGAAAACCAGTTTGTTCGTAGAGCCACCAAGCTTTCAGCTATACCAAAAAAAAAAATATTCCTTATTTTTCATGACTAGAAGTCACATAGTAATGTGTTGTGTGAACTTTACATCCACATTAACAGCACCTTCACCTGTTTCAATGGTAACAATTTGACCTAAGCAACATAACTGTAAATTACACCTTCTCAAGAGGACCTAAGAGTTACCTTTTGTGAGAGATCTGTACATTTAAACTCATCAACAGTCACAGAAATTGAAGTTGCTTTGGTAATCAGTTCTATTCAACTTCACCTCATCTTCGCCTCATCTTCCTTTTACCATGTGTTTGACTTTGACAGGAAACTAAAGAATTGGAATTGGAAATTGCTGCTGCCAAATTTCTGTTGTAATTTGGGTGGTTCCCGTCCTCTTTCTAGTTAATATTCAGCTCAAAATGCATCTTTAACGGTACAGAAAATCTCCTTTTTAATTTGGGAAGTAATGCATCAGAAGAGTTTAATTTCATCACAAAGAATCTTATTTAGCAAGGTGTATACTCACAAAAAAATGTCTACGTTTGGTAGCTGAATTGGAGTTAGAATATCTGAACCATCTATCTCCACTTCGGACAAATTATAATCTTTTTCATTTTCTTTAAAGAACATGTCTCTGGGAAGCAGAATTCTTCATAAACTGAGCTTTCCTATCAAAAGCTTGCAGCTCTCACAGGAAAGCTGTATTTGTATAACAGCCAAAAATATGGCTCATTTCTTAGCAGATGATGTATAGAAGGCAGTATCTGTCCACTCTGGGAAGTCCAAAGAAATAGAATCCACCATAGCTGAAAGTAGCCTTCAGGCTGTAGAAGGAAACTAACTTCAGGAATAGAAAGTTGACCCAGGAGGGGCAATGACAGGATTACAGAAGAAACAAACAACTTGAGAAAACAGCACTGTTGCCAAAAATAAATTAGAAAAATCAATTAGATGGAAGATAGGGACATATGGGTGGATATTCTGAAGGAATATCTAGAGAGATAGGGAGACAATCAAATTGGAAATAGAAAAAGGAGGTGTGATAGTAACACTGCCTTCATTTAGACCTTGAAATGAGATGTGCCCGCATTTAAGAGCCTGAATCCTGTATATATCCAATACAAGGAACATTGAAATCAGCTGCCTAGGTAGTTGCCTGAAATAAGACTAAATATAGCCTGAAGTATCTCTGAAAAAGGGTCTTTGGGAGAATCTAGCTGTGAGAAAGAAACATACTTATTCTATCAGCACTAACAGGCCGATAACACAAACTGCTTAATGGTATTTGTAACTATAATCTTTGCATCTATGGAGGGAAACAGCAGAAGAATAGACTAAATTAAATTGGACAATCAGGAAAGAATTGATGAAAACTAAGGTGATAGAAATAAAAAAGAATATACAGTCAAGAGATTTAAGGGCAACAGAAATGGTAGTTTAGGTGCCAATATGAGAATTGTTGGGTTTAAGAAAGCCATTTGGCTCTATGAAGTGAGAAAGCAGACTGTGATGTTGCCAGAACCAAGAACAGAGAAAGAAGAAAAATTTAGGAGGGTAAAGCAGAGGTTGATATTTGAGTCAAACATCTCATTAAAAGAAGAGAATTGGGAGGGGGGTGGAAACACAGAGAGCGTGCTTTTCTCTTCAAAGCAAACAAAATGTTAATACAATATAAAGGAATAAAAAAAAAATGCTGAAGAAAAGCCAAAACTTAAAGGGAACTTATGTTCCCATATTTATGAGATTGTATCATAAATACAATTTGAGCGGGGATATTTCCCACTAAACCCAAAACTTTAAATGATAGTTCTCAAAATGTTTTCCAGTGCTTTACATTTCCTGTAATGGAAAATGTTATCCTTCATTAAAGGCCAGCTAGACTGTCAGTATTTTCCATCATCCTCTATTTTCTACTAGGTCTATATTATAATTTAACAACATTCTTGATCTTCATTTTCTCATCAGTCCTGAAGAACTATACCAATTTTCCCTTCTATGTTTTCATCAATGTGGAAAAGACTCCTTTCCTCTGTGTGGAGTCCAAACCCAGAATACTTGTGAAAAACTCAAAGAAGTACAAAAAGGAGACGTAAGGAACAGACACAACTCTTCTGTGCTCTTCCCTCCACTCAAGTCAAACTGACAGTAGAAACATGTCTTTCTGAAGTCTTTCCCTAAATATCTCTAGCTGTGACTATCATGTATTCTGTTACTGCTCATTAATCCTGTTAAAGTACCATCTCATAAGCCCTAGTTCATACAAATTCTCCATTGACTTAAGTGCAAAGAGGCGCTTGCTTTGAGACAGTCCCTTCACCAGACAGTTTTAAGGAAACCAGATACGGAATGAGAGATTAAATTTAAGAGTGACTTAGACTGCCAGCAATTACACTATGTGTGTTGCTTCACAAAACCAGCCCTGATGCTTCAACTACATTAATTCTGGCTTTCCTTGAGCACAACACATTGCATTCAGCATACACGTTCTTCAGTAAACTGCCACTTCTTAGGACACCTTGGCTGCTTAGCCACTGTACGTCATCAGAACAAGTGTTTCTTTTTCCTTTGTCATGCACAGAAAATGCATAGCACATGAGAACCGCTCTCTCAGCCCTAAGAGGGTCCAGAATATTACACACAAGTGGTAAATTATTCTGGGTGTTATACCAGCTCCCTGACATAAGCATCCAGCTTGTATCTCAGTTTGGGGCATGAAGCAAAGGAGCAGTTCTGAATTAAATTCATTAAACCATCCACAGATTTGCCTTCTGAGGGCCATCAGTGGAAAATTCTGCTTGCTTAAGTTTAGGCACCTGTTGTAGGAGAATTGACCTAAACTACCAAGTGGCAGATTCAAACACAAACAAAACAAACTGTAGCAAAACAAAACAAAACAAAAATATTATATTTCTTCATAAATTACCTAGCTGAGCTGTTGAATCCTTTGTGGATCCTAAGAGTTTATATGGGTTCAGAATGCAACTGAGTAAAGTGCTAGACAAAAAAGCCCACTGAAGGTCATTAAGCATAAGAACATTAGTGAAGTGTTAGGTGATCTCTCAGCTACAAATTGCCAGAGGCTGAAAGAGTCCTGGAGGGAAGTATCCCTACACACCCATTCTTATGTTCTTTCCTACACATTGGTCAGAATAAAAGAAAGAATTTTGGATAAAGATTTGCTGTCATCTAGGAAGGCAGTTGTTATGTAAGAGAATTTCTCCAAATGGTGAAAATTTGCATGAGGGAAAATGTCTAAATCAAGTAAATTGACCCCCTTCCCATCCTCTACTAGATTTTATAATTGGCTGATTTCACAATGTTCAATTTTCTAATACAGTTCCTTTAAAGTAATAAACAACTTTTTGGTAAGGTTTAGAGACAATGAACTGAAAATCATATGGGTTTCCTTGTTTCTAGGTCGGTATTTAGATGAAACTTGTAGGGATACAAGCATCAAGCAGAACTGTGCCATCTGCTACTCTCTGACCAGCTTCTCTTTTCACTCTCTGGTCTGCTCAATTGCTCTTATTGCTGTCAAATGCCCACAAGCAAGCTGTCTAAGTGGGTTCAAGTGAGCACAATACGGTATAAAACTACAAGTGACACAATCAGAAACAAATGTAATATCAGCTCAGAAGAGAAGGTGCTGATAAAAAGAGATTCTTGCACTCCAATTTTCTTTTCTCTCTTTCTCTCACAATATCTATAGCCAAAGCTTGAAACAGGAATAGAATTCACGTCTGTTGGATATCCCCTTAATTTCATTTCTAAATTAGCTCAACTGTTTTATATATTATTCACACAGTTAATTGTAGGCATTTCCAAGACTTAGCTAGATTAGTCACCTGTGTTTGTGTGTTTGATTCATTGTCTTTTTTGCAGCTTTTACTTAGGTTTTACATAGCAAGATGAAAAACAAAAATTAATATTAGAAAGGATATTCCAGGAACTAAAAATAGGCTACAGCATATATTAAGTTACAAGAACACATCTATGGAGATATAGGATTTCTGTAAGTTGACATACATAAAGTGTGTTTGTCCTTTTGCTTTCTAGAGAGTTAATGTGATTAAACTTTTTATCTGGCATGCCTTTTCACTATTGAATCTGCATGAAATCTGCCTAAATTCTCTTTATGCCTTTCCAAAAAATAATATGAGCTTTCTTAACACAGTCTTTTTTATTGTCTGGAATGTGCTTTCATTTTCTAAGTGCTTTTCAAGGTTGCAATTCATTAACTAAGAAAGTTTCGGTTACAAATACAAATCTCAAGAAATTAACCCAAGTGAGTAGAGTAAGGGTCCATGTATGGCATGTCCTTTTGAAATCTGAGTTCTTTCTAACCAATTTCATTCTAGATGTTGTTTTTGAATCCTATAATGTGAACTTCTTCCCTTTGGCAAAGTCAAACCAAAAAATTATGTCACTGAAATGAAACTCCAGCATGTGTAAGCATGGAATTTCTATTACTGCCCCCTTTAACTCAAAGGGGTTTTTTGCAGCGGAGCCAGGAACGGACCCACACACAGTACAGGAGAAAGTTGAAGCCGTATGTTCTGAATTTTCTCTCATGAGCAGTTTTGTGCATGAAATTTTGTGATTAAAAACCAAATGGAGAATCCGGGTAAAAACTGGACAAACTGGCCTTTAGCGCATGCAATTCTCTCCTTGCTTGAAGTACTGCCTGTGAGAACTGACAGTGTGGGAACCATCCAGGAAGAAACTGGGAATCCTCACTGCAAGACTGGGGCACACCTTGCTGGCCTGCTGTTAGGCACAGTCACTCTAATCTCAGCTGTCCAAGGACTCCTCCCACGGATCCTTTACTGTTGCAGAGTCAGCAGAGAAGAAATATGTGACTGTACTCCTATCTGCACCTATCTGTACATGCCCAGTTCACAGTCTAGGATATTCATTTTGGGCAGTGGTAAAAAAGTGTTTCAGACAGAGGTGGTGGGCAGATATCTGGGGAAGCAGAAGGCCTTCACCTCCTACAGCTCTTTGAACTGCTGAATTCAGGCTGGGGTCTTGAGCTTTTTGTTCCACCACTGTAAGTTCCCATCCAGCCTACCAAGGCAGTAACTGAAGCAGCATGTTGGTTGAAGTGTTTGGACAGCTTGGAAACCTTGCTATCAAGGACTAAACTGAAATTCAAAAATCTGTTAGAGGAACAAGGAAAGAAAACTCCCAGCTTCCTAGTAAATATGTTCCCACTGAAGCAAAGTTGAGCTCCACAGCTGCTGGGGGAAGAGGAAAGCTTAAACCAAGAACAGTGCCTTGAGGTCAAACTGAAGAGAATATTCAGCCACCCTCCTAGTCAAGTGTTGTCTGAACATGTCTAGTACTTTATAATACTGAACACACTATATACTCCCTGAAGCTTAAGCCTATGCATTCAAATGTTTGCTGCACTTTTTATCTTTGCATAGTTTTGAAGAACACCAGCGTTAACTGTATTTCAGTAATGAATTTAGATGTAGCTAATCAGTCCATTATGCGATATAAGCTTGGCGTTTAAAATCCTTAAGTGTGCCAGTCAAATTTTGGCATTTAATTTTCCTTTTTAGTGCATTTTTACAGTTTCTTTTCAAACCATCTCTCCAGATATACAAGTTCCCCAAATGCTACTTCCAGTGTAAATTATCAGCATTTCCACATTTAGGCACTGGAGATCAAGCTTTGCAAAACAGCCGTACATAAAAGAAGGAGAAATAAAACTCTGGGAGCTGCAGAAAATAAGTGTTTAAACATTATGTCTTAGCAGCATATTGGGGTTAAGGAAGAAAATATTTTTGGAAACTTTCTTTGCTTGGAAATGGAAAGAAATTGTTGTTTCAGTAATACCTCAGGGAGGAAAAAGGAAAGTTTCTTTCAAATATTCCTTTGGCAATTAGAAAATGCTGTTTTCAACCTGTTCCTTACCATAATCTAATGTCCATAGGAGACAATTTATATGCTGTACTCTAAAACTGTTTTCCCTTTTTTTGGTGACTAGAAATAATCCCTGTAGCATAAAGATGCTAGAGTTCTCCATGGATGCATCTTGGTGGATGCATTTTCTTATAGACATGGGTGGCATGGTCCACATGAGATACAGATGGGTGTAAAAGGAAGTCAGATTGGCCATGGAGATCCTTTGGACCCAAAAGAATGTTTTCTCATATCCTTGTTTATTATTTGGAGAAAATAAGGAACATCTATGTTTAGAGGAAAGATGATCATTGTTCAATTAGTTCAAATATATATTTTTTTATTTATCTTCCACCCTTTCTACATGTTAGGAATAACATACAGATGCCACAGTGATTGTATAATTCAGCTAAGGTCTAAACGCTCAGAAACATGCTGTAGGGGCTTAGACACTGTATATTTAGCATTTTCCTGGTATTTGTCATGGAATATTGTTACTCTGCTGGAAGCACTCAGTAGTAAAATAAAAAGTAAAAATATAGAAATTGTAGTACAGTTCCCTTCTTGGAGAATTTTTTCCCCCAAAAAAATGCTTACAGATTTACATTTTGTAGTTCCACATAATAAGGTTCATCTGAAACTCAGACTGTAAGTGCACTGCTATTTGGAGAACTGATACAAGCATATATCCAGTACCTGAACCATCCCAAACTGGAAGTTATTTGTTGAAAACTTTAGTTTTAGCTATCTACAATATTTATTTCAGGGGCTTGAGTCAGTCACCAAGTGCCATTTGAGATGCTGTACAGCATCCATCAGCATTGGGCAGGCAGATGACATAGGGTTTGCAGGACACCTCTGTCCTCAAGCACAACAGGACACCATGAAGGACACCCTCTCATACTGGGTACCCCCCTGTAGGAAAGTGAGTGAAGCCCAGGGCATTATTATCATTAGTAATTCACAGACTTGTAAACATATACAGTCAGACGTGAGATTACCCTCTCCAAGCCAAACTGGTCAGACGTAAACAAAAATGTAGCAATGTTAGTAAAAAAAAAAACAAAATCACCATTGCAGGTTTCTGCAATAGGCTTCAGTGGCTCTTACAATTTCCATGATTCCTGAGTAAGAGTGCTTTTTAAAAATTAGCATTTTTCTCTTTGCTGTCTTCCAAGAAAAAGTGATCCTAAATAAATATCTTCAGATTACTTCAAAGTACTGATTTCTGCCATATCCGAGCAGGTCTAGGGGCACAGAAAAGCACAGCAGGTTTCAATGATAAAATGACTATTAAATTATCAGCACTGAATTTGAGTATCTCTGTGTCCAAGAACAATTATGAGGAAAATACAAGTTGCACGGTTGGATAGTAAGTGTAGTGTTGCATTCATTTCTGTACTTCTGTATGGGACAAAGTTTGCTTAGGAGTGCAAGTTCTCAAGGTTGGCTGAAATTTCTTCTTGTTCTGAGGGGAAAGTACTTAGGCTAATAAAATAGGCTGGGAGAGGAAATAAGTTACTTTTTCCTATGTAATCACCACAGCCAATCATCAAAACTGATCACCCAAATTTTTAGTGCTTCTGTATCTGTTAGATGACACAGATTTCTGCCATAAAGGCTTTCTGTGCTCTCTGCAGACTTATAATGACTCTGAATTTACCATGTTAATGTCATGGCATTTCTCTGATTCGTGCTGGGAAGATTTTAATGGAAAGAAACAATTATGTATCTGCATAAGATCCTCACCTTAATCTAGATTCAGTATACAAAAGCTTGTACTATAAATTCTGAAACAAAAAGACAATGTTTTATAATGGTGTTTCATCACTCTAAAGTAAGACATTGCACTTACTCTTAGGTGGTACTGGCAAATGTGAAAGCAAAAGTCCAGCTGAAGCACTGGAGCAGTGCATAGAGCCAGATAGACATTTAAACATGCCCTGCTGGAATCAGAGGAAGAAGAAAGAAAAGTAGCAGTCTAATACACTGATCCAGTAATTTCCACATTTGGTTTGGCCACTACTTTACCATGGTAGGTTTCTTCCTTGCCTCATAGCTGAGACAATCTTCTACCATCTGTACAAGCATGGAGGCTGTTCAGAAAAGGCAAATATAATTTGGTCAAGAAATCTAAGCCCTAACACAGGATTTAGGCCCAAGTCAAAAGGCAGTTTGGCTGCAGTCCGCCACCATGAGGTAATTACATTTTCAAATTGTAGTACAACTGCCACTGATCTATTATTGATTAGCATTTTAATGTCTAGAAACAGTTGTATACATGCAGATATACCAGATGATGCATCATATTCCAGAAGAGCCAATACAGTTTAACTTGACAATGTTCAAAGTCTTAGTACTGCTCAAATATGTATTTCATTAAAGCAGAAAAAGTTGAAGTAAGCTAAGGAGAATCCATCCAATTCTATAATTTACAGTTTACAGGGGAACAAGGTTGTGAGGGCCTGAGAAAGAGGGCAGGAACTAGCTTGCTCAGAGAGACAGATCAGGCAGGTCTCTGCTAGCAGGTTTTGTACTTTGTGGGCTTTGAAGGCTGTTACAGCCTTTGTGCCTGTGCAGTTCCTATAAGAACAAAGATAACTCCTATTCTTTCCATGCAAGGATCATCTTGTCAAGTGCACATCTCATGTTTTTAGGCCCCCATGCATTTTATTCCCATGCAGAGTGTGGGTCATCTGTTACATGATTCAGATCCCCTTTATAAGGAAAGCAGGAGCAGTATCTCATGTTGTTTGCAATACTCTGGTTGATCAACTGTTCCTAATTTCCCCAAATTGTTCCTTTTTCTAGCCCTTTTTTCCTTTGTTCTATAATTAGGCCCACATGTTCCTATTTTTAACTCCTCTAGTCCTCAGGCCCAAAACATGTTTCTGATTGCAGATGCTGCCCTTCTTTGAACTTTGCCTCCCTGACTCAGCTGCTGAGTATCTGAGCACTGAACTACCCCGGTGCCATCAGTGGCTTTGCCACACTCTCTGTGAGACGAAATCACCTTTTTTGTGCTTTGACCACCTCAGCACCCAATCACAGCCAGCAGGAGAGCATGTGCATGGGAAGGCAGATGGGACTGCAGTGATGGAGGCACTGTGCCCAACTGTCCATCATTTTCATCTCATCAGTAGTTATTGTAGGGCTGATGTGAGCCAGGGCCTTCTCAGGAAGAACAGAGATTCCACTGATTTAAGTCCTCTGACTTTATGTAGCATGCAAGTGTTTTTGCTAGTATTTTGCTGTGCGTAGCCATGAAAAGTGAATTTGAAAACAAATAGAACTATTACAGGGTAACTTTGCAAAAACAGAAGCACCACCTGACAGGAATGAGGTGAGGATAACTGAAAAGAGGGAACAGGAAGAATTGCAGCAGAGGTGAAGGAATAAAGCAAAAGGGAGGTAAAAAGAGGAAGTGGGAAAGAGTACAATGAGGGGAAGAGAGGAAAGTACAGAGGGATGGCAGCACTACAGTGAGCATGGAACAAGCAAAGAGATACTGGAAAGAGAAAGGGAAAAGGAAAAACAGAGACAATGGAGGAAAAAGAGAGAGAAAAATCAAGGCAAAACGGATAAAAAGTGAGTGAAAGAAATCACCCTGCATCTTTTCTTTGGAGTAGACAAAATACCTGAAAGATTTTCAGGCTGCTCACAAGGCTGTTCCAACAATGCTGCTAGCAGCACCCTCACAGGCTCTAATGCTCCTCCAGGAGGTGCAGCCCCAGCCATGATCACAGGTTAGATGCATCCTTGTACTGGGACATCTGGCTCAATAGCAGCTGATTTAGGAACCAGCAAGTACAGAACTGCATGGGAAGGGTCTAACCACATGATTAGAAGTAGGAAAACTGAAAACAAAACGGAAAGCAGAAAAGGAAACCCACAAGACAGTTAATTCAGCATCAGAAACTGCATGGCCCCATGCTTAGCATTACTCATCAGCCTGTGGGAGGAGTGCTGAAGTTGTATTTTTGACTAAGAGGTTATTGGCTGGGCATACTGTCACTCCTGTGAGGAGGCTGTGCACGTAGGGAGCGTGGGCTTGGGCCAGACCATGCTGTCCCAACCCATTCCATTCCTGCTGCTCAGCCAGCTGCTGTGATCTTCCTCGTAAACAAGCTGATTATTTGTTTGGTTTTGGGTTTTTTTCCCCTCTTGCTTGCTTCCAGATCCACATTTCTTTTAACATAACAGGAAGGATATCAGACACCTTCAAGATTTGCATTTTTTCCAGTTAACATGGTGTTTTTCCTACTTATTTTTCATAGAAGGAATAAGGAAGAAAATTTTCCAATTGCTTTTTCCTATTTCTTTTCATTAGTCACTATGTCATTGCCTGTCTATAGCTGTCCATTACAGCCTTATTACTTGTCTCCAGAAGGGTATAAATAGTCTCTGTTTACTTGTTCCCTACTTTTGCTCCTACTTAAAACATTTCCAGTAACTTGAGGGATGTCTGCATTTCATTGTGGGTATCATACCTGTGTTACAAAGATTACTAATGAAAGACCACATAAAAAGAGTCACTTTTGTCTCATCTCGTGGTGGTGTTCTGTAGGCAACCCCCTCATTGCTACTTTTCTAAGAAGAGACAGAATATTTGTCATGAATACATGACAGAGGCAGAAAGAACTCATACATTTTTCTTTGAGAGACTGTTTTTTAAAAATTGCATGTATCTTCACATTTAGCAAGTCAGGCATATGCTTGAAAATTCTTTTAGGAAAAAAAGATATTAAATTAGAAAATAATTAAAATTGTAGAAATTCATTAAAAGACCAAGGAAGCAGTAGTGGGGTATTTCAAGCAGAGAGAAACTACAGGAATATAGTACCAGAGGGCAACTGTGAGGATCTCCATGGGATCTGCCTTTTCCATATACATGGCATACACATTTAGGTTCTATACATGAGAAGAAAAACAAATGTTTGCTTAAGGCAAGCTGCAACGCATTTTTTTTTTCAATTTTTTAACAGGATAAAACTGTGTTTAATATGGCATCATTTCCACCGTTTCTGATGTCAAGTTAAGATCATATTGTACTGATGTAACAAGTTGGCTAGAGAGAGCAAGGCCTTTGTATCATGTGTCTTTGCACTATGATGCAGCATTGCCATGTCATGAAACCTAAAACACAACTGAGGCGGCTAATTTGAACTAAAGAGGTAGGAAATTTTTGTAAGAATTATAGAAATGTTCAGATGCCACTCTGCCACCAGTGATGGACTCAGACCAATTCAAAGAGGATCTAGGGAAATAAGATTTTCAAAGAGACAAATGGTTAATAGTTGTATCATTTCCAGTGTATTTCAGTGATCATTTTGTCCCTTCAAAAATTTTCCTGACTGGATTCTGGAAAGGTACTATACTTCTAAAAGAATGTACAAATTCTTTTGTTAAGGCACATTTTTCTTTGAGGTATGCATAGAACAATTTCTGCATTTATACTCATGATGTTCTTGTGAGGTAGGAAAAATCCTATGTTAAAAAAGGTCCTGTTTCCCTGTCTATAAATCCAAGGTAAAAAAGTGAGAGTAATAATACATCTGTGCAATGCCATGCAAAGAGAGGAAAAAAGAGATAGTAGTGCAGTGGTTTGCTCAGACTATACAGATATTATCCCCCCAAAAAGTCATCATTTAAAAGTTTAAGACCTGTCTTTTGTTCTAATACTTAGGCATAGTTCTCTATTCATGTTTCCTAAGTTTACTCTAGTATGGTGAAGAAACAGGCCTATGCATGAAATGCTAAATGCAACCATGTACCAACCTACCACTGACTGTGAAAGAATGAACAAATAGAGTATAAGATTTTAAGTAAGTGGAGAAAAACTAGCAGGATAGAAATGTCATTGAAAATTCTTCTCTTTCTATTTAAAGGGGAGTTATGGAGAAGACAGAACTAAGCTCTTCTCAAGGTCCACAGTGAAAGGGTAAGAGGCAATAGTCACAACTTGCAATGGAGGAAGTCCTAGCTGGATGTAAGAAAAGACTGCTTCACTATGACAGTGGCCAAGCACTGGCACAGGTGCCCAGGGAGGCTGTGGAGTCTCCATCCTCAGAGATTTTCAAAATTCAACTGGACAAAGCCCTGTGTAAGTCTGCAATTAGCCTTACTTTAGCTGGAGTTCAGACTACAGAGCCTCCAGAGGTCCCTTCCAACCTAATTTTTTCTATGGTTTTATGATTCTGGAATTTCTTACTAAAATCAGTTCCTGAAGAATTCAAAGTATCAGTAGGTACAGGGTAAATCCCACACAGACTACTGGGTGTCCTTTTCTTACACTCCAACAGTGCCATGTAATGGAGGGAGGGCAAGAAAAGTTAATATTTCACTGCCAGCAGCTGGCATTGTATAACGAATGGCGAAAGTGAATGGTTACTTTGGTTTGCCTAAATGAGCTGTTGACATATGCAATTTCCCATTTTGAAAAACAGATGTGTTTTGTGGACATAATTTAACATCCTTCTTATTCCACGTCTGTGTATAATATACTCATGGTCATGCTGTCCCTGAAAAAACCTTTAATGCTGGCAGTCTGTTGCTGAAATACAGTATGGCTACCACAGAGGGACAGAGTCCTTCCTCACCCAGTTCAGGAGGGAGCCGCTTTCCAGTGACAGTTGTGCTCTGTAGGGGGCCTCATATTTCCATCTCAGCTCGCTGGGACTACTGAGCATTTGCTTCACAGATGGCTTGCACATGCATGACAAATCTAATGTATTCTGGGCATACCGTGCACATGCAGCAGCCATTTGTCCTGGACTTCTGGGTGTCAGGCAGCCTGGTTCAGCTATTGCCCCAGCTGGCCTGCCTGCCATCTGCAAACACCCTGACACACAGCCAGACTCTTTTCCTTCTTTTCCCTACCCCCTACTCCTTCCCTGCCCACCCCTTTTGGTTAGCTGTGCACTGAGGAAGCTTTGGAGGGGTGAGCTCTTCAATTCCAGAACGTGAAGAGCCCGTGATCTTGGCACACACAGGAGCCAAGCAAGGTTAGGGAAACAGCTCCATGCACCAGTTCCTGAAGGCACAGCTGTATAAAGGCTGGGCAAACTTACTTCTGCACCACTGCTTAAAATAAGCAGTAGGCTGCTAGAGCGGGTGTTGGTGTTTTTTATTTAAGGTAAGCGTGATGTGGCTCGACTGTAAGCAGATGGTCTTCTTGAAGACTAGAATTTTTCCAAAGGAGGGAGCTTATCTCTAGTAGACTGGTATGGGTAAACAGTCCATTTTAAGTGAATTTTTCCTTACAGAAAATGATCCTAGTCACGTAGTTTCATGAGCATTTTCCGATCTTTTTGCACTAAGCAAAGACCAAGCTTGGATCGCTGCAGTTCTTGACTCTCAGGCTAACAGTGTTACTCTACGATTATACTATTTAATGTAAAATATTGATGACTGAAAGGAAGGTTCATTATCAAACCAAGGTCTATGCTGTCTTCTGCCAGCATGTACCCTGGCAAACATCCCAGAGTCAATGTGAACTTCATTCAATTACGTCAAAAAGTGGCTAAATCCAAACATGTGGTGCCTTCTCAGCTTTTCTGTTGAGAGGAAGAGACAGAGAGAGGGGTTAAATTTCAAGTCCCAAAACTGTAGCATAAACAAAGCAGGAATCCTCCGATTGGTTGTTCCATTTCTGGGGTCTTCTGGCACCAGGCATAATTTAGAGTATCCTCTGAATTCATCAATGGAAAATTGACATATCTGCCATCTAGACTTGTGCATCTGTTATTCCATTTCTTTTGAGATCACTAACCACCATTAGGAATTTGGAATAAATGTGTACCTAGAAGAAGTAAGAAAAATTACTTACCCAGTCCTAACTGTTACTTGGAAACCTTTGCACATGTAACTAGAGAGAATATTACAAAATGATTGTGGGTTGTTTTACAGATTTTGAAAGTGAAGAAAGCACTTGAGTCACTACCAAGAAGAAGGAAAAAAAAAAAAAAAAAAACAACCCAAGAGGAAAAGACCACCTACAACCGATGAGGGGCCAGACACCTGCCTTTAATTGAGTGCCTAAAGAAAACAGTATATGGCCACCCTTTAATTTGTAATGAGTTCTGACTTGCTTTGACACAAGCTATGTGAACTGCCATGTGTGCTGTTAGTTGATGGTAAGAAGGCAATTCTTATGCTGGAGCACGTTGTGTATCTGTGCAGACCTGAAGCATGGTCCAAAATGTGAAAATGAGAAAATTCTGCCTGGCTGAACACAAAATCTAAAAATGTGCAGTACAGGATACACTGGACAGGTATACTAATCCTATTGATTGAAGGATAACAGCATAAATGCATTTATCACAAAACTGTTAATTCTGTCTTTCTCCTCCTTCCTGAAGCTAATGAAGGAGAAGATAGCAATTTTATGATCTAATACAGAAAAATAAATTACTTGCTTACCTGCTTGGAATTGAAGCAAACACAGATGCAAGAATAGACAAGGTCAACCTTAGCCCTGATTTTTATTATTTTTTTTTAACTCAGGCTGTCTCCCTTCATCATTTCCTACGTCATTGTATTTCTGACATTTTCTCCTAAAGAGTTTATTCTAAATATATCGTGGCCAAGATCCTAGCCCACTTTGCATTCCTACCTTTCTATCACTGCTAGAAATATTACTGCCTTTCTATCCTACTGAGTTAGAAAAAAGCTATCGTCTGTGACTGCTTTTTCCATCACTCCACACATCCAGCTCTTCTCTGCTCTCCTCTCAAGCTACTTCCAAGATCTTGTTCCACTGCCCAAACAGCTTTTCTCACTTCCCTCATTTCTCCCCATCACAGCCTTCTCTCTTCTTCTTGCATGCACGAGTGCATACACACTTTCTGCCAAAATCATCTTCATAGCTGCTCATTCTGCCTGTCAAACCTGCCTCCTCAGGCCCTTCTTTGCCTTCCCCTTCACTGCCTAATCTGCTCAAGCTCTTACGGAAAGCCAGGAAGTCCTCTCAGCTCTGCCTTCCTGCCCTGCTCCCACAGATTCTCCCTTGCCAGCCATGTGAACTGCCCTTTTAGCTACTTCTCACACCGGCTCACCTGTTGCCATTAATGCTGTACTCCTACACAAGGAATAACGTTTTTATACTACTGTACAAAAGCCATGTTCTTGTCCTTCATCTAAAGGGACCAAATAGTAGCTTGACGAATGCTGCCAATATCTGGTCTATTAATTAAATAATTTGCTATGGTATGAAGAGTACATTACTTTTTAAGCCAGTGCCATCACATAACTCAGTCAGCCTACTAATTCACATTAACACCATTACTTCACTCATGGGCCTTTTCCAGTCCTCCTTTCTGCTGTTACTACACATTTGGCATCATGATCTTGAAAACCTTTTTGTGTTATTTTATTGTTGCAGTTATTGTTCTGCAGTATCTGCTACTGGTAGCTCGAGATAAAGACAAGATGCAATTCCTGAGAGAGAAAACCACAAGTCTAGAGTGAGCATAGGTCAGTGAGGAAACTTACCATCAGTTAATTGACTTGAGGCCAGATATGCATTTATTTCCTTTGCAGTTTATTTTGTAAACCCAAAATCCCTGAAAGAATACTAGCTTTGATTTGATACAAGGATTTTTAAATCCAGACAATGATGTTACTTATCATAATTTGTGCTTACAGTCCTGTGTTAAATTGCTTTGGACTTACTTCAGAGAACAAATAATGTCAGCTGTTCATTGTACATCTTGCTTTATATAAGATGGCTCTTGGCTAAATGCCATCATGACATTTCTGGTCTAAAACTGCTCTTCCTTTAAATCAGAATCCATCAGATCATAGTAGTATAGGATCAGGATGAGGAAAAAAAGTAGCCCTAGTTATGTGTAATTTTAGGTCTATAACAGTCACCAGATGACTCACTAGCATGTTGACATTTCTAAGTTAACAAATAAAGCCCTCAGCCTTTCAGTTACATCTGTTTGGGAAGATCCCTAGGATTGTACAAAGTTGCACTGGAGCTGGAGAAATTATTCTTGTATATATTTAGGTGTAAATTAAAGTGTAGTTCATTTAAGGCTAAGGTTTGTGTGTATTTCCATACCAAGCGAGAAATACGAGCTTAGGTTTGTAGAGTGCTTTGTATTTGCAAGCTGCTTTCATAAAGGTAATTAGTTTGCAAGAGATCTCCAGTGTGCTTGATATGAGAGACACAAACAGGTCTTTCATCATGCTCATTATACAAGAGTAATCTTTATATCAAGTACCCACTGATAATGTTAATAGCTATGATAAAACACAGTATAATGACAAGTGCCTTCCAACAACCTACAGTAAATCATGCAAAGCAATTGACTTAAAAGGGCTATTCCGAATCCTTTCATTATACTTTTCCAAAGCAACATCATTGCAAGCTGGATTTTGTAGTAAGTGTACAGTGCAGGAGGCCTTGAGAAGGAGGAAAATTGGGCTTTGCATTCTGCTAGATGAAGACTGCTTAATCTTTCAGAACTTCCCAGCCATGGGCAGTGATATCATGTTACACTGACTATTGTATGAGAACAAATGCAAAGGCTTTTAGATAGACCTCTGTGTAGCAGTGTTGCCAGACACTATTTTCTTCTCATCTTACAGCATTAAAAGATGATGTAAAACAGGATGTAAATGATCTTGAATCTTCTGAACATACTAGAAGGTAATTTTATTTAAAGAGAAAGCATTATTTTAAAAACAAAGAATAGATTCTTAAGAGTTACATGCAAGATTGGTCTAATTGAAAGACAGGAAAAATATTTTTAGGTTATCTTTAGTTTGATTCTTTGTTTGACTCTTTTTTAATAAAACATCAGTTTCTTGTGCTGCTGCTTTAGCATCTAGAGAACAGTCTCCAACCATTTCTTCTAAGAGTAAAATTGCATAGGAAAGAGTTTTTAGGTTCCACAATAAGAGTAGAATTATAAAGGAGAGAGCTTGTAGGACAGGTCTACAATTACAAAGTTCTCCCATTTTTGTTTCCGTGAAAAAAAGAAAAATACTTAAAAAATGCATTCCATAAACTTAAAAAAATAGCAAAAGGGGTTCGGGGCAGATGAGTTTCAATGATTCAAAGTCCAGTGAACAAATCTGAGAGACTGCTGCTGACTCCAGCAGACTTATTGTTATCATTTATTTTGGATTAATTTCACATTTAATTTTCTAATTATTTTGATTTTTTAACTATAAAATATATTTTAACTCAAAATAAACACACTAAATCCCATAAAATTGCTATGCTTTTTTTTTTTTTTTCCGTTGCCACTGTAGGCTTTGGGTATATGTCATTGTCAAGAGAGGTTGTCATTGTCAAGAGAGGTTATCATTGTTTATTCTGAAAGTTCTGAAAACAGAAAGGATAGGTAAAAAGAAAAGGAATGTACTTTTCTCCAGCTTCCATACTGATGAGTTTTGTTGTACCAGAATCTTTTGTTAATGTTATTCCCCTTTGCGTTATTTTCCATTCCCTGTGGCACAAATGCTGTATGGTCCAGAGTATGTCCCAAAGAGAAGAACGCTTTCCCACCTTCCAACTATTGAGAAAGAGGTATCGATACACAGAGGAGGGATATACAATAATGAAAGACTCTTAAACTGAGACTTCTCAGCAGAAGTATCATAGGAATAACCGAGACAACACGGAGTCCTGAGATACCCTCTTCCTCTGTCCCAGGTTTCTCCAGCATATGCATTTCAGCTATTGTACGTCCGACCACTCGATTAGTTTCTTAGGATACTCTGACCACACAGAACTGTCTGGGCCCCGAGGGCACTGTTAGCCCTGCCTGTACCTGCCCAGCCCCCTGGGGCTCCCCCTGCCCTGCCCATGGCCCAGGACCCCATCTCAGCCCCCCGGGGCTGTCAGCCCCTGCCTCAGCAATGCCACAGAAGGGCCGGTCTCCCGCTCCCCACAGCCCGGCCCTGCCCAGCCATGGGCCAAGCTGAACCAGGCCTACATCCCAGACCACCCCCATCCCCAGGCCCCTGCCCATCAGTCTCTGGACCTGATCCTGGCCCTGACCTCTGGATTGACTTCCCAGCTTGACCCCAGACCTGCCTCATCACCATTGCCTTATGGTCTGGACTCCTGGTCGGATCTGGCCACCACCTCCGGGTCTGTCCTGCTCCCTTGCTTAGGAGGGACAGGCCCTGCCGGCCCCGGGGTCACTCCCGACTGCCCTCCCTCAAGGAGCAGCCCTCTCTTACTCCTCCCTGGCAGTAATTCCCTCTTCATAAAGCACCTAAATATCTTCTTGCTGCGTGCTGAATTTCCACCTTCCTGAGGCGAGGCACCTACACAGTGACCCACCATCAGCACGGCAGGAGTGGCAGCATGGCAGGCAGCGCAGGGCTTTCAGCACAGCCCGGCAAGCATGAGGCTGCGTGTATGCCCTTGTCAGTGCCGGCCAAAGACCTTCAATGCCCATGCACGGCGGGGCAGGTTAAGAGACCCATCCAAATTCAGCTGAGGAGGGGGATTGATAGAACAGCTTTGGTGGGCACCTGGCATTCAGCTAGGGTCAACCTGCCACACTAACTTTCCCAACCCACTGTGTTTGAGAAATCCCACACCCGACACCAAGCAATGTTTCTCTTTGCCAGTGTTCCCAAGCCATCCATAGAAAGCATCACAATCAAAAGGAAAAATATTTTCTGCAATAGAAAAGCTGTCAACAGTTCACTGAAAAGTAAGGCAACTCTGATAACTTGCTCTCTTCTTGGAGTTAGGCAGTATCTAGTAAGGCACGTTGGCAACTTGAGAAATTAATTTTAATGAAAGTTATTTTTTAAACAGTTATCACTAAGTTTTATGTTTAGTTTTATGAATAGTTCTATATAGATATTTTTTATCCCTATTTAGTTTTCTCATTGTGAGGTTTTTTGAATAATTCTTATCTTCCCTGCAACTGAAAACACTCTCCTTCAGAGATTAGATTACAATCAAGCGACCCTATTTTGTCAAGATCACCTGCCTGACAAAATGACAAAATCACCTCCCTACAAACACTGGTAGCGATGTAGAAGTTATAAAGCAAGGGAGTTACTGGGCCTTACTGCCTAACTCTCTGCAGTTTCCATAAAGCCTGTAAATCATCCAGGTTTTCAGTGTTAGTAATTCTGATTGCTCTCTCTGTACTCCAGAAGGCAGGAACCCAAGATCTAACCAAATAGCGGGGGTTCTCAAGCTTAAAACACAAAGCGACTCCTTTAGAGAGCTAGATTACCTGCATCTAGAAAATACCTTTTATTGCCACAAAGGTACAGATGTTAGTGCTTGTTCATTTACTCAACTTCTTTCAGTGAATTGAAATCAGATGAAAAAGAAGAGTGAACAATGAAGGTTTTAGTAACCAACAATAATTATTAACTTTTTAAATTTTTCCTCATTGAGATACTCTTTCAGCTTTTTAGAATGGAATTTTATGTTTTTCTGACTTACCTGCTTCATAAATATCCTTCGTACTTCTGTCACAGAGGTAGTAAATTCAAAGCCAAAAGTGGATGCTGCCAACCCAAGACTTCTGCAAATTATTTTGCACCTTCTTGAAATAATCAAATCACAATCAGAAGTCAAGCTTAATTAGATCTAATTTCACTCCACTAGAGTCACTTATTTACACTTTACTAATAGCCAATAAAATCTGGAATCTATACAGAGCATAAAGTTTTTGCTAAACCTTCCATAAAACATGCAAGCTTCCCAGAAAACTGTATTCTAACGCATTCAGTTTTCCTAAGACTTGAGCTATACGAAGTCATGTTTAATCAGTATAGCACTAGTAGCTCCAGTGTTGTAAAGACTTGTTGGGTTTTTTTAATATTTCATATTGTAAGTTTCGCAATTTTTCTTTTTTAAACTTGTATCTCCTAAAACCATGTATGTCCTGGAACATCAACAGTGAAAACCAAAAGTTTCCAAACCTTTATAATTATAGAGGGAAGCTGAAAAACACAGTAAGAATCTCTTAATAAATTAGAAAAAAAACCAAGAAGTTAGAACAAGATTGTAAATCACTTTTTATATAGTACAATGATTTCAAAGAAGAAGGGAAGTTGATTTATATATTAAAAAATCTGGTGAGACATCAACATGGTTTACCTATTCACTTTTCAGAGTAATCCTTTTCAGCCTGTGGACTTGAAAAACTGGTCCTTATCTCATTAACTCTATCAGGAGTGGCATCAGTGTAAGTTTAATCAGAATCATACCTCCTGGAATGGGAGTGCTGCATTTCAGTACTAATTCAGTTGCCAAAACACAGGTGTTTAGGGGCATTTGAGTTGCCCTAGGGATCCCACCTGGCCTCTAACTGCTGATCCAGAAGGACATACGTTTCCCAGAGGACCTTTGCCAGTGCTGCCAGCTCTGCATGGATGTTACAGCTACTCCAAGGCACTTCCAGTGACACAGCATGCTTGTGCTTAGGCAGCTGAATCCTGCTGTTTTGGACTGCCTCTGCACAGCACCAAGCCTTCTGAGTTGCTGTTGTAATCAGCAAGTACAAGTGGGGTTGCTTTTAGCTTTTCTACTTTTTGAGCCTTGAGGTTTTCTTTATGCAGATCACCTGCCTGTTCAGCTACAAGTAAAAAAGTCTCAGTGACCTTCAATGGTGAAAAGAATTAATAGAAGATCTTTAAAATGAAGAAACATGAGAGCCAACAAAAGATTTTTAAAGTGTGGTATGTGCTGTATACATCCTTATATACAGAGGTCTGCATGAGGAAAAAACATGCAAATGTTTTATTGGTGAGAAAAGAAGCTGTTTAAGAGGCTTGATTTCCCACCCTTAAGTAAAAGTCAGAAAAGCACAGCTGCTCTGTCTTAAAGGAGAAAAACAGATCCATTTTATTAACATTTCTGAAAGCTTTTAATGAACTTCTTTACGTAAGGACAGAAACACAAGTCTCGCACAGTGACTGCACATACTCAGGAATTGAGGCAGGAACTCCTAAAGGGTTTTTAATTTTTAATGTCATTAATTGGTGTGTGAATTAAAGGAGCGATGTGCATATAGCTTCCAGATGTTTTATTGTCCAGGTTTACATGGTTCTTCTGGGGACCAGCTATTTTTGTGGGGGAAAAAAAGCTTGGAAGGAGGAGTTCTGTATGACCTTGTTTCACTGAGCCAATAAACCTCACTGGGACAGTGGCTAATGTTGGCCACTCTCCCTCACAAGGAGGTCTACAATGACATTATAGACTTTTTACTTCACTGGTGGAGGGTGTAACTGCGTAGAAAACCACAGAAGAAAAAGAAGGAAAAGACAAGGAATAACAAGACAACATTTGAAGCTGGAAGGGGTGGTGAGAGGAAAGGCTTCCAAAAGACAGAGAGGTAAAGCCAGAGAAATTACTCAATCCTTAGGCTGCTCTGGAAGGCATAAAGCAGAGCAAAACTTCCCTCTCAGTCATTACATGCCTGGTGCCACACAACTGCATCAAGAAGATGTGCTAATGAATTGAAAGCAGTGAAAGGAGACAAGGTTAATTCACAGTAAAATGCACCTGTTGACAAGTACTTTAGTTATGACTATGAAAGTGCTTTATAAGGTAATAACTGTTCAGTAGCAAACTTAAAAGAAAAGCAATGGTGGTTTAGTAATAGTAATCATGTCATTGTTGTTAAAGGTTTTAGCATGTTTTAAACTGAAAGCTTAAACTCCCCAGCAGAGAACAAATTATTTGGCCAATTCTGCAAATACATGTTTAACACTTTCTGGCTACTTTACATTAGTTTGACACTGTAACGGAAGATGGTCCCCAGTCCCCTCCATGTACATTGTATGCAACACAGTGGTTTTGCCTTGGACTAAATTTAGTCTGGGCTGCTGGACAGACTACCCCCATCGTGTCTGAATCTGCCAAAGGGACACGTTGCTCTGGGTTGTTGTCTCCATTAGGAGCTGGAATGTGTTTGGTATGCAACTGGAACGCATTGGTGTGCAACTGGAACAGACCACCTGCCTTAGATGCCTCTGAAATGAAACCTGTCCACAGGTACTGAAACCACCCTGAGAACAGAAACAAAGTGCAGCAAGTGTGGACAAGCAGGGGAGTTTGCTTCGAAGCTGTACTACTGCTCTGAACTAAAGCAAAGCTGTAGAAAACCCTTTGCTCTTTTTCTTTGCTAATTATCTTAAAGTCTGAGCGTGATCCAGTTTAGATTACAAATGATCTGGGGAAAGAGCCATGCAAATTGTTGACAATTTAGAATAGTTTAATAGTGTAAGGTACTCAGGATAATGCTTGTGTCTTGTTGCCTTGTGAGATTGGCAGGACTGCATGGAGCTCTGGTCTTCCACTGGCTACAGGTACAAACAATCCATGGAGCCTGCTGTGGAAATAAGGGTGTGATGGTAAACCAACAGAGGGGAAAGCCACAAGGTGACAGACACTTCGTTAGAGGGGCTGGGTGAGAAGCTGGGATGCGGCAAAGCCATTCTTGCTGCACTGATTCTGGTTCTCGTGTATTTATCCTTACTTCTCCCTTCCTTTTTCCACTGGGAGAGACAATGATAAATATGGAACAGATATGAGCAGGGCAGGAGAGAAAACTTTTGCTCTCTGCTGAAAACTACTGATGTTCACAAGAAAATTTTTGATTGAAAATGTTAACTTTTCATTAAAAAATCAAATTTAAGCTTTGAAAAATAAATAAAAGCAAGATGCTGGCAGCCATAAAGAAAACATCAATAGTTTAAATTTGTTGAAACCATGAAAAAAAATTAGTTCTCAGCTGAAATTCTTTGGGTTTTTTCAAATAAATTTTTGTTATCCTTTTAAAAGGAAAGCACATGTTCACAGGTTCTGGATGTGTTCTGTGAAAACTCCCAAGTTTCTGAAGGGATGGAGGTGTGGGAAACCAAAACCAAAAAGATGCACTGATAAATCTTGAGAAATTTCTCAGTGACCTATGTCAATGTTATCTTACACAGTTTTGTGACTATGTTAGATGTTTTTGCTACTTTTTACCCCTAAAAAAGCTTAAGGAAATCATTTCTGAGTCAGATTAAATATCAGGATTTATTCTTTGGTCCTGAACAGCCTCTTGCAAGGGCAACAGATTTGTTTGAAACCCACTGCAATGACTGGAAATTTGGAGGGTAAATTCAAGCCAAGATATATGCTTATGTCTGTTTCCATTTAAAATTAAAGATGTATTTCTGTGCTTGTTCTTCCCAGTACTGTGACACTAAGCGGTTCTCCTGTCTACAGATGTCAGGAGTTACTTGATATATTGGGATATTTGTGATATTCATCTTTAAAGAGTTGGATTCCAGAGCTCTCCCAGTACTTCAAGCAGTGTCACGGCTTCACAGGTACTGCTGCTTCAGCAGATGTCAGGAAGCAGTGTGCTTGTCAGGTACCATATGAAGATTCCCAGAAGAGGCTGAGCACTCTCAACTTCATTGGCTTCCTGGAGTTTCAGGTCACTGAGGACCATGAAAAACCGAACCCTTTAGTAGATTTAACAATTTTTTTATTTTTTAATTTTTTTTTTAATTATAGAGCCAAAAGAAGTAGTAACACATGTGCTAGTTCCAATATTTCCATTTCAATGCAGTCCAGCTTCTGAGGATGTTAAGAGCATGGCCTCTTTCGGACTTTGGAATTAAAAAGTGTGTCTGAATAAAGCTTCCTTTTATTTCAGAAGAGAAGCATTCTTTTGAAACTATCTCAAATATCATACTTGGCTGCCAGCACATTTTGGGAAAGACAGGTGAGAGGTGAAGAACATTCCTTCCAGTATGCCTTTTGCCACAGTGTCCAGCTTTATCATCTGGGCAATCACATGTCTTTGAAAAAAAGCTCAAATACCATTACAGTTTTGACTTAAACCAAGGCAGAAAAAAAAAATTAATTTAAGCTCATTGCATTAAAACTTTATCTCTGCTTCACTTTGGTAAGACTAGAATAGTATTTAAGGAAAGCAGCAGATATTTTATCACTATATGGGGCCTGATTTTTTCTTAGACCGTGGGATGACTCGTAACACACCACAATTTCAGTACAAGAGGGTAAGAGATGGGAGCAATTTGTGGGGTTGGTTGAAGGTTGTTTCAAGTGTAAATAATTCCTTTAAATGTGTGAGTTACTTTCAACTGGGTTTTGCATGTCAAAGAACCTATTTCCTCTTATTATTAAAAGTATGAGACAAATACGTGTGAAAAACCTCTGCATTGGAACATGCTTTGGAACAATCTGGGCATATAGTGCTCTTCCTTAATTGTTTACATCAGTAACCTATATTGAGTGCTCAGGTACCATAGTTATAGATGATTCCTGAAATGGCAGTAAATCACTGTGCTCAAGGAATATTTCATGCCATCATAACTGCTGCATACACCTGGTCTGATTTTCTTTTCATACATTTAATTGATATTTTTCTGCAACAGTTACACAGTTTTTAATAACTACCTAAATGAACACAGTCTCTATATGAAGTGTCTTGTGCACAAAATGCATTAGAGTCAAGCCTGCCTTTGGAGGGGTCTTACAGTCATACAAAGTTTTATCACAGTGCTCAAGATAGAGACAGCCTTTAAGAGCAGCGGGATCACTCCTACTATTCTACTTCACATATATCGGGCTGGGGTTTTTTTTAGTTTGCTAGGTTTCACTATCATATGTAAGTATTTTCATAGTCCTGTGCATGCTTCAGTTAGTTACCCTGTTTATGGTGCTCATGCTGTTTATGGTGCTCAGTGTCACAGCAAGGATTAACAGGCTCTTCAGGAGGGTGTTCGTGTAAGGGGAGCAGACATGGGAATGTTACATGCTGGTTGAACAATGCTTACATTTCATGCCAGCTGTTCCTCAGGCTTTGCAATGAGCTTATACCCATCTTAAACCCCACTTAAGCCCTACTTCAATTTTTTTTGCCTACATCTCCAACTAGTGAAAATTGACAGTGACATCTCTGTACAATAGCTGAGAAGCTGGTCACTTGATCTGAGAAATGCTAATACCTGTATAAGAAACTAACTTTTTAAGAGTTTGGGAAAGAAATGTAATAACCTCTGGGACACTGAAGTTAATAACTGTTGTTATTAAAGGTTTTTTCAAAGCAGCCTTGTTGAACAAAATGCAGATAGTCTCCTTCCCTCCTACTTTTGCTAGTCCCACCTCCACTTACATTTGCTGTTCTCCTGCTTATATTACAGACCCCTTCCAGAGACAGTAAGTTCCTGACTGCATTCTTCTTAATTACCAATTCATAACACCAGAAGACTCATCTTTTCTGGGGAAAGCTTCTTCTTGAATAAAAAATGAGTCTGTGGTGTAGAGTATCTGCTGCTTTTATAGACCTGCCCTTGAGAGTTGTTCCTGTTTTGCTTGCAAAACCAAGGCCTTGAACTGGAGAAACTCCTGTGTTGCACTCAACAAATGGAGTCAACATGACACAAGTAGGATTGGTGATTATAGTTTTCATAGTAAAATCCAGTTACTGAGTGGCAGTATCCTATATTTTTCATTTTCAAGACAAATATTAACATTTTTTAAAGCTGTAGCTCTGCTAAGCATATGCTGTCTTTCCACAAGCTCTCCTCTCCCATCCACACTAGAGGAACTAGTTGTAGATGAAACCAAGGGGATGAAAGGATTATAGGAGGTTGGGGCTATTAGGTTGTTTTCACTTGGCTGGGTTTTTATTTCAATTTACACTTATTCAGAAAAGCAGTTAGACACATACTTAGGGCCTGGCTTTTCTTGAATCAGAACTTTAAAAATATAATGTTCTTTTAGTTTGTAATTAGCTGTGTCTTCTTTAACTAAACTCTACCAAAGTTCCGTGAGTAATTTTGGAGGATGACACCCTGGGTCTGTAAGATTTCTCCTCATTGTTGACAGATATTCTTGGTATAGTGTAATAATACCTCCAGGAATTTTCAAACCTCTACCTCCTTATGTCTGTCAACAAGTAGCTTGTGCACAAAAGCCCTTTGGCACATGCAAACTTGTAACAAAATAGGGAGTTTGAAAGCCCAACTTTCAGTCACGCCCACATATGCAGCTGTCTTCATTCTGTCCATAAACAATGAATGGAAAACCTGGGGAAAATTGCCATAATAAGGGAAAAAGTTTCCCTGACAGATTCAATTTAAGGTGAGAGTGAATGAGAAGGAACGGCAGGTCTACGTTAGTCATGCCAGGCTGGATACAAAGAGATAGTGTTATTTCACCAAAGCACAGCACAGACACGTAACTGGCTACTAGACAGATAACAGGAGCAGGAGAAGTTCAAGTTTTACTGAATTTTATCAGTACACAGCAGAAGACCTTACTTCTTGTGCAATTAACCGAAAGAATATTCCCCTGTGCACACCTACAGTCTCAGCTGACACAGGCAGCCTTGAAAGAGAATCCTTTTGAAGAGACTTTGCTGAGAGGAGTTTATATTAGCTCCCACTTGAATTGAAAACTGTTCCACCTGCTATCTGGCAGAAAGGCAATGTGCATAATTAAAAGCAGACATTTCAAAGACTATGAGTACCCAGCAGGGTTTTGAATACTGAGAGTAGTGAAGGGTTCTACTTCATCTACACACTGTTTCCAGCCTTTAAGGACTCTGGAGAAATTAGCTAGTGATATTTGGCTATTATTAATCCTTTTTACAATGGAAAGAGCATCTCAAAAAATTTTTGGTGCCAAGAATCTGTTGTTTCAAGCAAGTCACTAAGCGGGCTCAGACACTGTGAGCCCTCCCTAGTTAAATCTTCTATGGTTTAATTTGTTCCAGAGACTGGATCAGTGGTGGTGGGAAGGTGAAAATTCTGTGTTTCAGTATTCAGTCTTGTGGGAGTGAGAAACTGTTTTTCTTTCCAGGCTCAGAAGAGAAGCTGATTGCCATAGAACAAGCTCATCCCAGGGAAAAGGTTTTATTGGTATCAGAGACAAATTTGGTTTTAAGGTTACTAATTCCAAACTACTTTTTCTTCAACAAAGCCATGTTATTAGATACTACAGATTTATAATTATTTCATCCCAAATATAATCTGTGCTTGATCATAAATCATCTGCTCCGAATAACTGATAATGTTGCTGAGTGAGGGAGTGTAACTTTTTAATAGAATAAGTAGTGGCAATTAAACGCAAATGAAAATATAATTGCCTGCCCACTGTAGGTGTTCGGTACTAAGATAGCCAATCAACAAAAATTATCTTTAGTTCAGAAATGGAAAAGCATTGTATACATTGAAAAAAACCAAGTATTCAAAGAAATCACGTGCTGATGACATACTCTATCAGCCATATAGTAACAGTGCTGTATTTTTCTCCTAAGAGTGTGAGAACTAATTACCAACTAGTAAAAGTATATTTTATGTTAATAAACTTAATACCAGATAAAGTTTTTCTTTCATTCTTTCTCAATACAAGCCAGTCCCCAACAGAGACATGGACTAGATGACCACTTTACACCTCTCCAAGGCTTATTTTTATGCCTCTAAATTAAAGTTACCAATTTTTTTAAAGTATTCTCCTCTGACCTTAGAAATATTATATTTGCACTGTTTTCCCCATATGAGAGAAATTCATACATAGTCTCCCATTTGGTCATTTGAGTGTAAGTAATACTTCGCTGTCTTGACTATTTTGTCTGAAAACAATACTGTCTTTTTCTCAGAAGGTCTGATTCTAAAATGTATAAACCATATAATAAAATAGCATTGATTTTAAACAGTTATTCATATGAACATATGTATTTCCATATGAACAGGGTTTAGAATCAGGCCAGAATCATGCAAGTCACCACGTAAGGATGGATTATAGGATTGGAGATGGATAACCACATGAACCTGTAAACCCCATTGTATTCTTGATTGTATTTTGAATCTCCTTTTGTATTAAAGCTTTACAAGTTATAAAGACACCCTATGAGAATTGCCAGACAGTGCTTTAATAAACATAGATCCTGCCTGAGCAACCCTTCTACACACACATAAATCCAATTCATTTCCTCTAGTATCTGATTTCAGCTGAAGTTGAAACCTGTCAGTACAAGGAACTAGCTAGCCCCCTACACAACCAGGACAAGAGCAATGAAACAGATTTGAGTTACTCTGTAAATGAATAAATATAACTATGCATGTAATAATAGTGGATTAAGTGAGTGACATACAAGAACAGGACTTGCCTACTTCATGCTTTTTTCCTCCACCATCCTAGGTCCCTTTCTACTACAACCTTGTTTTTCTCCCTACTGCCAACTTGGAAATCTCGAATGCCTGAATACTCCCCAAAAAGCAGCACAACTTTCAAACTTGCAGTGGTTCATTCCCTGCTCAACTACTAGGGAGCTATGTAAGAGTGGTCAGTGGCAATGGAAAGATAAGAGTTTATCCTGGCAATTCAGCGTTGCAGTGAGAACGTAACCACTTGCAGAGGCTCTCCAGCCTTGTTACCTCTGCTGTATGGTGCAACAGCACCAGGCAATCAGCAGCCAGAGTAACTTTTGGCAGCCTAAATGCTCTTAGACATATACAAATCAGAGACAAGGTTTATGTAGCTGCACAAGTGGGGAGAGTCCTGATGTTTCTTTTATGGAGTATTTTAAATGCTGGGACTTATTGAAAAAGTACTCTATGTCTTTAGATATGTGAATAGTAGAATAGTTGTTTGTATATGGCAGTCAAATAGGTGGCTGGCTAACAGAAAAGTTCCTGAGTTTTATGAGATCAATAAAACTTGTTGTTGTACAGAGCACTTGGCTTTCACTAGTAGTCTCTTACATCAGCTTTAATCATGTTTCTCCCTGCATCATTGTGGGGGGAGGCAGTACTATGAGTTTGTTCAGCAGCTGTTACAGAAAGTCTAATCTAAGTCCAGGCTTAATGGCCCACTGGAGTGAACGGGGCTTATGGATGCACTTGAGTGCTTTGCTGAACCGGGGCCAGCCTGGGTGACAATACCTCGCCAAGGAGCCAGGCACCCGGTCTCACTTTCTTTGGAGACATTTCCATGGTGTGAGATTTTTTTTTTCCCTTTCATGTGTAGGTTTTTTGGGGTTTTTTTGGTGTGTTTTGTTTTTTTTTTTAAATCAGGAATAAGCTCTCCAGAATGAAAATGAGAGACATCCTCTTGTATATGGAAAACTGCATAAATAAGAACAGATGCTTCTAGTGCAGAGGCATTAGAAAGGCATTTCTTTTGAAAATAGCAGTTAGAGACTCTTCATAACTCTCCTCCCTTTCTTGGATGATGAAATGGTTGAGCACTGAGACCTGAGGTGGGAAGGCCCACTAACCAGTTCCTTCCTCTATAAAACAGACACTAAAGAGGAATTTGACCCAGATCCTCTCTTCTGCGCATTCCACCACACACCTTGGGTCTGAGCTCAAAACCACTGAGGTCAGCTGGATGACTCCTCTGCAGTTCAGGGAATATTATATCTGGTGTAGACTTGAAAAATGTCAAGGAGGCATTCCTGGTTTTGCTAAGGACACGGGATGCTCTCATTACTCATGGCCTTTGAAAAAGACAATCAGTGCTACATTTAAACTAAAAATTTAGAGAAAAATAGAAAAGAAGGTCAGAATAAACAATGGGCCCATTTGCATTCAGATCCCATTTTTCACCTCACCAAAATATAAAGCAGGGCCTAGGAGGAAGAAAGATTTAGTGCTGGCTTCCTTCTAGCAAAGCTGTGACTAATGGCATTATACCTTTTTATTTTATTTTTTAAAACAAAGCTAAAATGAGGCAGCAGGAGAAAAAAAATCCTTACAAACAGAGCTTACATTATGCTCACAGCCTCCCAGGCAGCCTGCACAATGGGTACCTCCCTCACCCCTTCCTCCTGTAGGATGGATCTCCTCCAGTTTCCCTGGTTGCTTGTTGTTAAAACAAAGACTGCTGTATGCTGTGCATCTTTTCACTGATGAGGTTGTATTTTTGCATTATTTGGGAACATGGATACAAGTCCACACCTCCAGCAAAACAAACAAATGAAAAAGAAACCCACAATGCTCATTTTGCAGTGTCAGCCTAGATAAAACACCCTTTAGAGACATTTTATTCATCCTTTTACTCTGAACAAAAACAGCAGAATGAGGTTCTGAACAGGCTGATCATATACCAATGCCATTTAATCAGGCTTGTGTTGATAGGTAGTAAAATTAATTTATTTACTGCATTATAAAATAAAGCATAGTTCAACACTGAATATAGCAAATTACCCTCCCTTTCACCAAAAGTAAAGCTTATGTTTTAAAGTATGTAAAAATTCTTCTTTTTAATGGTATATGAACACTTAAATTACCTTATTTAGCTGGATAAAAACTGTTTTAGTTGAAACCCTGGCTTAGGTGAGTCAGTAAATATTTGTACGACTAACATCAGTAAAGGAAAAATTATGCAAGGCAAGTTTGCTTTTATTTAGGCAAACAGAATGATAAAAATAATTGTGCCATGTAAAATTAATGTTTAGTGAAATCTTGCTTTTTCAAATACTGTTATTAGGCAAAGTTGCAGATCTGTCAGCACAGTCCTAATATCAAATGCATGAAATAGAACATTTCCAGTGTCATAGCAATAACATTAACAAATTCAAGAGGCACATGCTTTCAGACATGTAATTCCGTATGTCAGAAAACTGTTCTTGAATTGGTTGGGCACCAAAGAGTTCTTTTGTTCCAAGATTTGAGAACAAATTGAGGTAGAGATGCAGAAGAAGAAGATAAAATATGCTAGTTGAGGTCTTCCAGGACAACTAAAAAGACTCGCCTTTCACAGGTTTTTCCACAATCATGTCTGATTTCGAATGATAAATCCACATTGATGGGATTTTCCAAAGTATACCATTCCAAGGGATTACTAAATGTATTCCTAAATTATTTGGGATTTTAGAAAAATCCACAGCCATTTCTCAGTGATTTTCAATAGCATTTAGGATTTCCAGAAAGGCCTCAGGCACTTATCTGGAATGCCAATGTGAGATCCTGCGGAGAAGGTTTTGATGCCATTTCCCAAAAGCTCTCACATAGGTGATTTGTAGGTGCTGTAACTCCAGCTCATTGCAAGTTTGGATGCTTATGGAGTTTGGTTAAGTGTCTGCCATATTCAACATGTCTTGAATAAGCCTGAGAACTAAAATAAAGAAAAGAAAATCTGAATTCTGAAAGATTCCTCATTTCTCTCAGTTTCAAGGCCCCTCAGCGTACCATGGTTCAGCCGGGATGTCCAGCTGCCCTGACACCAGCCTGTCTGCTCACTTCTTTTTGTGTGCTTTGATCACCTCTGAATCTGCAAGCCAAGCGGCTGAATACCTGACTCCAAACACAGTAAAAAAAAAGAGAAGGACAAGGCCCTGAGCAGTAGGAAGTAACAGGGGTATTCAATCAGGGGTTAATGGGGGGCCAGAAGATCCTTAGAGGCATCAAGGTTGTCCCCTTCCCTGTTGACAGGCAGCTGCCCCGCATCTGCCCCTGGGTCTGGGCAGTGAGCAGGGTGACTGGAGGGGCCACGGCAGCTTCTCGCCAGCCCCAGCCTCAAGGATAGCGCTCCCGACTCTCACACCTGCCCCATCCGGGACGGCAGCCCAGCCTTCTGTTTTACAGGCTGCCAGTAAGTCTCAGAGGAAACAATTTATTGTAATGGGAGTCACCGTATTCCCAGTTCAGTCTGATAAATCCGTCCTTGGCTACTCACAGAGGTGACTTTCTGTCCCTGCTGAAATGAAAACAGCTTCGTTACTGGGCTCGTCTGGGCTCCAGGGGTTTGTTCCTCCAGCCCAGGCTCTCCGCGTGACTCCGGCCACGACACCTGATGTTACAATATCAGCTTTTCTCAGCTACTTGACTTAGAAAGAAGAGTAAGATGAACTTTGCTGTGCTGCGGCACCATGCAGCAAATGACTGCGAGAGTCTCAAATCTTCTGATAAAGAGGACCTTGGAGAAACAGATACCATCCAGGCTCCTTGCCTGGTGTACATGCCTTCATGAATAATTTCAACTGTTATTAGCCTGATTTCATGTTTATCTGCTGAATCTGTGTAGCTTTCTGCTGTGACTACTTGGTGGGCAGAGAAGGAGTAGAGAAATTTGCAGTAAAGCGTAGCAGTGGCAGGGTGTAAAAAACTAGCTTTTGAAAATGCTTATTTACCAAGCACACTGCTAAAACCAAAATGTCTACAGATTTTTATGTATGTACAAGAGGCACTGGATATCTCAAGACCAATTTGCTGTGGGCCTTCAGCTTGGAGAATTGTCTGGCTTCCAGAAAACCTCTGATCAAGAGTTGCAGTCTCTTAAATCTATGAAAGCAGAAATTAGCCTTTCCAGATAACCAAATCTGTATTTATTTTTAATTTAGGAACTTATATTGTTGTCATGCTAAACAAGAAGAAAAGGTCCCAGTTTTTCAAAAAAAACAAATAACCTGTAGCCATTAAGCTGAAGGCAACTTCTTTATTTAATGAAATTGTTTTTCAGCAATTGGTCTCCTGCTTTCCAACAACAAGTAGGTCCCATCTCATCCCTGCTCCCTCCACAGTTCCGTGGCAGTGAAGACTTCCACATAGAGCAACAAGTCAAACACGTCCTTCCCCGAGGAATGCTGCTGGAGGCAAACAGCTTCTTGGGCATCACAAAGAGGTGGAAAGAACCAGCGGGCCCACACAGCCAGGGCAGCAGGAGGCCATGCTATGTGTGCTGCCTGAGCAGAGGATGCTATATGCCTGCAATGGAGAGAAATGGGAATCCAGAGGCAGCACATGTTAGTGACATTTTAAGAAAACAGCAGCCAGCTGGAGGTAGGAGAGCTGGAAAGGGCAGAGTGTAACAAACGCACTGAAAGGTCTCAAAAATCTACCAGCCTTTTTGCAAACGTTTTGCAAAAAGATCTTGCAGCCTTTCAGAAGGGTTTTCTTGCCTTCTTTAGTGGAGACAGAGGCAAAACAGAAAGCAAAGCAAATACAGGCTGAACATTCACAGACACTAGATAATGTTAACAGTCATTAAGCACTGTCACCTGAGTCAGTAAAATACCAGTTGTCTCAGCCCTAGATTAAAACACTACCTAACAACCTTTTGGAGTACACCCTTTTATAGAAAACAGGTTTCATTATTTCTGTTTTCATTTTGGGGTGGGTTTTTCAAAGGTACAGACAGTAACAACATAATGTGAGAGACACAGTCATCCATGGGTCTGACTTTTCAGAAAAAAAAACAGCAGAATGGTTATTCTGCACTTAAAGTGTAACAAAATTTTCATAATCATTCAGCAAACCTCCCATAGAAAGACTTCTCACTACCACTTTCCTCCTACTGCTGTAAAAATATTGTGAAAAAAGCTGGTAAATTACAACTTTAAATTGCATTTCAGCAAGGTAAGTAGGCTGCCAACAACAAGGAACTTCACCTGGAGTATCTTTCTGAGTCTCAAACAAAACAAAGCCTATCTTATCCCCACATCAGTTTACATGCTGTAATTCAGAATGCTTCCACGTTTCATTTTGTTTGAAGAAGTAAAACAAAGTTTTACAGGAATTTCCCTTATTTTAAAATGACCTAATTAGTCCCAAAGTTTGCACAGATTTCAAACAAAAAATCAAGTGCAGTGAGACATAGCCGTTCTTTTGCTTTGTTTACCCATCTGTTTCTCTGCATTTGGAGCATGGAGGAAATGTGGCAGGACTATTTAATGCAAATGGTACTGAGAATATGGAACAAGTTACCAGTGTTGGGAGTTAGTGAAGAGCATACATGTGTTCAAATTACCGGAGATTTTTTTCTCTGGTAGGGAGGATTGAGGGATGAAAATGCAAACCCATGGGATTCAGCTAAAGTAAACAAAGGAATTGATACTATATTTTGAACCGGATGCCTTTTTCCTGAAAAGATTTTGCTTCCAAATGGTTCAGGTGCAAACTTGTTGTCTGCTGAGACTGAAAGCCAAGAGCCCTTGATATTGCTTCTGGGTGTGACATGTGACTGCAGGCAAGGGGGTTCTGGTTGTTTTTCTTCTCATGCAAGTCTTACTTTTTTTATCTGTAAAGTATGTGCACTAGCAAAGGAGTCCTACAGGCTTTGGCTGAGGACTGGATTTTGGCCAGGCCTGAGTGGGTACAAAGGAAGGGAGAGAAAGATGGGCCAGGGATGGGGGTTGTTGGTAAGCTCCTTCTTGTTCAACAGGGAGGCTGCTGGGTGCAAGGAGGCTTCCTGAAACTGGCTGTAGACTAAGCATCGATTCTGTAGAAAAATCTGTTGGGCAAGAGCAATAGTTATGCCACATGCAAAACAGACAGCAGAAAAACACGTACTCCCTTACATGTTTTTCTTCTGAGGCAAAATTCCTCTGACATCCATGGAGGCAACACAACTCTGAATCACCTGAGGACTGAGGTTTACCTACAAGGCATCATCTCAACCCAGATGATTGCAAGGGCTTTGATATTAGCTCAAACACAGAACTGAGCTAACATGTCTGCAGGACTTCTAAATTAGAGCTGGCACATGTCCAGGCTGTTCGAAGCATAAGCAAAGGAGCCTCAGGTCTCTCTGAAATGTCCGTATAGATGGATTCTCGGATAGGATGCTCTGAAGTGTTGCCTCTTGTGGTTACAGTTACCGTGTGGGTGGCTGAGTTCTCTGAATCACACATTGTAAAAACAGCAGTTTGACGGTTCCATTAACAATATAGATGGGTTTGGTTTCAGTATGAAAACCCTTCTTTTTGGAATTCCCCAGATCTGAGGAATGGGTTGTAGAAAAAAAATAATCTGATTCAGAACATGAAAGGAATTAATGTCTTTCCCACAACATTTACTACTGGGAAACATTACTAACTTTTACTATAAGAGCTATTGACCAATAACTCTCCTAGTGTTTCCCTGGTAGCCCAGCAAAGTGGAAGTAAAGAGGCTGGAGAATGAGAGTGTTTTGCTTTCCAACATTAAAAAGTAAAATCAAATCCCCACCTCATACAGGCAAACATACATGCACACAGAGTGCCTTCAAATCTGCAGAAAGAGTCTGAAACTCAAAATAGTGGCAGAGCTTACTAAAATTCATCAGTCCATGTGAACGCAGGGTACTCACACCACAACATAATGAAAGGCATCAGAGCTCCAACTTCATGTGGCTTTCACGGGCCCACAGCATCTGCTTGCTTTGTTTTGGAATTTTGCCTCTGCCCCATGCAAGTCACTGCTTCAAGAAAAGTATGTAAAGGAGTCACTCTGGGTTTACAGAGCAGCAACAGCAGGAGCATCTGAGCTGAACCATTCCAGGTGCTTGTTAAAACAGGTTTAGCCAAATAAGAGAGGAGAAAAGTCCATGAGGGTTATACTGCAGAGAACAGACAGTCTGATATGCCACTGCCTTGTATTTTGTGCAGTAATTAATTTCCACATGTGCAAACTGGGAGCAAGACTCTACTGCATCATAATACCTTGGCTAGTTATAATGGGGGCTACTCCATATCACTGTAAATGGACATACAGATAAGAAAAAACAAAAAAAAACAACAACACAACAGAATATAGGGCCTCACTTAGCCTTTACTTCCAAGGAAAAGTACAGCTTATGCACAATGATATGCATTAAGGCTTTCTGTCAAGGATATGCAGATTTTCCTCACCCACTAAATGTTTTCTCCTTAACATTTAAAACCCAACAGTAAGTGAGATTGCTATATTACTCTTCACTAGAAATTGGTCTGACCTGGACCAATGAGTGCAGTGATGAGTTAAGGATCACACAAAAGTGTAGACAGATGTTCTAAGTAAGACAAAAAAAACCCAACCCTGCAATGAGAATTTACCAAGAAGAGTTCTTCAGAAGATGCAAACAGGAAAGGACAGGGTTTTTTATGTCTCTGTGAAGCATAGGAGGGAGGTGCTATCTAAGCCCTGTAAGTAGAAATGTGTACAAGCAGACAAAACAGAGCTGGAGTGAGGTCACGTCTTTGTCAGTGCCACTCAGGAAGCCTGACTTTGCTCTGTGGGACCCCAGCAATGATGTTCTAGACGGCAGCCCTGGGCCTGAATGACAAACACTCCAGCAGACAGAGGATAAGGAGAAGGAAGTGACTATATGACAGAGAACTATTATTCAGCCTTATTACAGTGTAGTTGCTCAGTGTGGTTCATGTGGATTTGCCTAAGCGCAGAAAATATGCAGCAAACATTGACTATATGTGAAACTGATAGACCTCAAAATGTGATTGTAAAGAAGCACTTATTCTCAAGAAAGACTTTTCTGCTGCATACCAAAGAACACAATTCTTGGCACAACACAATTTAATATTTTTATCAGTGACCTGGAAATAGACATAAAATCATAAAATAAGTTTGGGAAGCAGTCTAAGCTTTAAAATGGGCTGGACACTGATGTGAAGAATTTAGGATCCTGCAGAATAAGTATTGAGCAGAGCAGTACATCTGGAAACAAAGACTGTAAGCCATGACCTTAGAAGAGGAGCGTTCTCTCCGGAGAAGCAGGGACTCTGCAAAAGCAAAGAGAGAAGCTGCTGCTGTTAATCAGCTAATGTGAGTTCCTGGTGTGGTGTTCTGCCCAACAGAGTTATGGCAAGTCAATTTGTACATGTATTTTACACTGGCATGAGCAGCATTTCTTTGTCCAGCTGCAATATCCACAGCTTAGAGAGAATTTTGATAAACTGAAGGATGCTACGACAAGTACCCTGAGAATGACTGAAATACTGAAAAATAGATCTTCGCATAGGCACAAAGTGCTTATTGTGTTTTAGCCTCCCAAAGAAAATGTTAGAGTGACATGGGTATTATCTATAATTTTACTAACTAGGAAAAAGAAGTAGCAGATTCCTCAGACTAGCAGGCAAAAGTTTAACAAGGTGTGATGGCTGGGCACTGTGGCTAAATGAATTCAGATTAGAAGTCAGATGCAACTTTTTAACAGTTAAAGTTAATAAGCATTGGAATATCTTACCAAAGGCTGTCATTTCTTCCCTGGAAATACCAAAATCCTGGTTTTAATGAGTCGAGTGGGTCAAGCTGAATTTTGGGGTGTGAACAGATGGCCCTTCTTGAGCCCAAATGTACATTGACTCCGAACTTAATGTACACACTCCTGCACATAGACCTGGAGGCTCAGGTTTGAGAGCTTCCCAGCCACAGAAAGGGAAGAGGCTCACACACAAACTACCCCTTAATGTCCTCTGCCTTCCCCCTGCTTTGGGAATAAGTCAGTGACCAAAGAAGAAGGTGGCAAGGCTGACAACAGCCTGACTTACAGCCGGCAAACACAAACACGGTGCTAAGACTCATCCTTCCTCACACAACAGCAGCTGGAACTTCGTGGTAGACCCGGTGATTGCACTGGTCAGTTTTCCAGGATGAAAAGGGTGGGTTTTTGTTGGGAAGGGTCATTATGTTTTCTTTTAAAACATGTCACCATATGGTTTCCGTGTTTTGAAGTAGTGAACTCCTGTTCCGTGCAAAGGAGAATGGTTTTCCTACACAGGGGATGGGTGAGTTTTTATGAACCATGGAAAGTCATGCTGTTTGCTGGCAAGGGCTTGAGTACACACATTTTTCAGTTCATATTGGAGAATATAAAACCCAGTAAACATCAGGGAGGAAAGAAGGTTGCCTGATGTGGTTATGATCCGGACCATGACATGCACATTTCAAAATGTCCTCTTGGGAGAAAAAAAATCTGAAAATATTGCAGACAAGGGAGCAGAGAAGCGAAATGGTTCTGAGAGAGGGTAGGTAATTTGGGAAACAGCCTTGAGGCTATGATGAAATCTCTATAACTCAGATTACATAGGAGAGCAAAAGTTTGGGTTGATTTAGAGGTTTCTTGCCCTGTTCTCCTAACACTTTGAAAGGTAGGCTGCCTTCATGGGTGTGTGTGTTTTGTATACTGCTTTGTATATCTATTCCAGGTCACAAGAGATAGGAAAGACATTTTGTAGCATGATGCATAGTGGAGGTAGTGGTGCTGTCTAGTGGACCTGCTCTGATTTTTCTTTTGCTGAAGATCACGATAGATTGATTTTGAAAGGACCAGTTGTTCAGATCAACTTAAGATCAAGCTATTCTCTGCTCTGTCCATATGTTATATCTGCTAGGCACTTCATTTGTTTATTTCTTTGCAAATTTCTTTGGAACATGGCTGCTGAAGATTTTCAAGACTCATATTTGGTGATATTCTGGGTGTCCAGTAAAGAGGGAAGTAATTTCCTGTGGTACCTTGCAGTATCATGTAATAGAGCTCCAGGGAAATTTACCCATTCCTTTTAAACACATCCCCTCCCAGAACAATGGTGAAAATGGAGTCATGATACTTAGTGATTTCCACCATTTAACTTCCTGAAATGGAAACCATAATGAAATACCATGCACGCTATAGTACCGTATGGTCAGGAAAACTAGACAAAGTCTTCCATTGTACCAGTCTGCTTGTTACAGGAGAGGATCTGCCTACTTTGGTGTAACAGGATGTACTGCATATTTTGTAGTTTTGCCCAGTGCTCCAATCCCTTTGGGCAAAACCTTTTCAACAACAGCAATAAAAGAAGAAAAAGACTGAGGCCCTTCTCTTATACCACTTTTATTTTAGGGGGATATTAAATACAAAGACTTTCGCTCTCAGTGGAAATTGTCCAACTGACTCCAGGATACTGTGTAATCATTAGGAACTGGAAAAACTCAAACTGCCTGTCTGTAGTGGCTTGGATAAGACCTGCTGGGTGCATTCCAGAAATGAATATTGCAGCTGTGATGAGACTTATGTTTGGTCTCTTATTTCAGGGTGAATTATGCCCTTATGCCCAAGGCCAGCATAAGCCTTATGCACTATTTGAGACCCATTTAAGCCCTTAAAATAAGACTAACATAGCATTTAAATGTTACATGGAGCTCCTGGCCCTTTTCACGGAAGTGCATGCATTACAAGATATGTGCTAATCATTAAAATGTATGCTTTCCACTGTTAAAGAAAGTAAAATATATTCAGAAAACTACCTCCCTGTCTTACATATGCATTCTCTTATCATTTCTTCATACAGCATCCTAGCCTGTAAAAGTGTCTAAAACATTTGCATCTGAAAAGGAGTATCATGTAGCCTTCAGCTGACACTGAAGCCTGTGTGTATCCTTCTGATGTTCCTCAACAGTACTAGCAGGACTCTCCACTCTAGGAAGTAGAGCAGCTGGATAGGAGGAGATCTGGACAGCAGAACAGTTGGTGCTAAGGACGCGACATCTACTCAGCATGCCTTTAGGTGGATTTATTTGGTCTAGCTCTAGTCTAGTCCTGTTCTTTGTATGCCCACAGGAACATATCTTCTGGCTTAGTTTCATCCCAAAGGAATCCCGCTTGTGTGCTCCATGACCCCCACCTTGTGCAAATCAAAGCACAGTAAGTGGAGATGATAGGGAGAGTCACTCAAAAGCACATGCATGATCCTACCCTAGATGCACCCTGTATGCACCTACATGCCTTCTTAGACAATGTACAAGACAAAGAAGTGCTCACAAAAAGACCCTACTTGTGGATTAATGTTACAGAAGTATCTGTGGCGAGAACAAGTTGCAGGGTCTCCACATTTCCCTTTCATGGCAAAGATTTCTACTTTACAAGCCAGACGAAGCTTTGTGCCAGGCAGTGGTGCCACCTGACAGCACTCCCCCTGGCTCCTGCCTCAGAGGACCTGCAAAGTTCTCTCTCCCTGAGTTTCAGGGCAACCTGGATTCAGATGGAAAAATCTGGCACACGGCAACCAGAACTTGATATCTTAAGTGGTACAGCGTGTGTATTAATGCCAGGTGAGATCTGGCAAGTGAATGTTTGTTTTAAATTTCTCTTTAATCACTCTTACAGTTTTAACTTTGAAGTCTAGGGAAGTACATTTTCTGGTTTATGCCTCAGATGACATGGAAAAAGATATTCCACCTACAGTACTGGAATATCATTTATAGATGTGTAAATTCATAAAGCTATGCCTCTAACAGTTTGCCCACATGGAACTATCCCAATTTGCATCAACTGAGAACTTGACTGAAGAAAAAAAAAAAAAAGAACAACATTTGAGGCGTTTCTTTCATTATAATTGCCCTGGTATTTCTGATCCAGCTATTCCAGAGTATATGCAAGAACATATATCCAGCCTATGTGCAAAAAAGAACAAACAAGATTTGGGTAGAAGTGAGGGGAGGCTAGTCGCCTGCTAAATCAGTATTGAATTAGTTTTTGTTTAGACATGGCTCATTAAAAATCTTAAGGCACATAGCTGGCTGAAAGGGTAGATTCACGAATAGAGCTGGGAGGACAGGGAGAAGCTGAACATACAAATTGTTGGAAAAATATTTAAAGCAATAATGATAAAAAGCGGTAAGGTTTGGAGGGGTACAAGAATACTTGGATTTATCCAAGTTCTGTTTTCCTACTACAGATGTTCTGCTAACTAGAGCAGAGATGTTCAGAGACCACATATTGGCTGTAAAATTCTAGGACTGAGATTAATTAAATGTCTGCTGCTCCTCATACAAACTAGACTCCAGAGTTTTTCAGGCCTTCTAGTCTTCTGGAAGAACAGCTGTAGAATACATCATGTGTGTATCTTGCACTCTTAAAATGTATTTTTATAACAAGTGTCATTTTTTTATAAGGAAAGTTTAACATCTTACCCTTCCTCTGATAATCTTGCTGCTGTTCAGGAAAAAAAAGGATAAGGGTCTGATACTTACTATACTAACATCTGATACTTCCTGCAGAGCGCTGCCTCCACCCAACATGTGTTTTTAAACAAAATTCATAGTAGGTTCAATGGTCACAATTATTCACCTATGTTATGGTT